>NC_051861.1:9018497-9273497 GCF_015732765.1 Culex quinquefasciatus
GCTAGGCCCGGCTCCAGGAGGGCTTTTGATTGTCCAACCTTTCCACTGTGTTGCAGAATTCCGTGGCACAACACAGCTTCAAGGCGACAATCGGCGAGTGGACTGTATTCACGACTTTCTTCAAGTGGACTCCTTTGGCCAGGATGCAAGAAAACAGCTTGTTTCACGATGTTACTTCTATATTTACAAGCTTAAACTGACTTACGGACTAACAAATTCATTTGGTTTTAAAGCTAAAACTTCGGCAAATTTGCCGAATCTTCTTCATTCTTGCAACAAACATTCTTATTCTTTAATCTCCTCTCGGGTGCGCAATCCTTTTCCCTAAACCATGTACACGCCACTTCTTCTTTTCATTCATTCTTTCTTTCATTCCCTACTCCCTGCTCTCCTATTGGTCTGTTTGCGCAAGCTGCCTATTCAGACGCGCTGCGCGTCAGCGAGCCTATTGTGTGCTGTGAGATACATGAATGAAACATGTGTGAAAGGAAAGGACACGAATGGTGAGTTGGTCTGCGGTTATTTACATGCTATTGTTTCTTTTCTTCTTCAATGTGTGGCGTGTATGTGCGGGTACATTTGTGTTGTGTTATGTGCTTGAAACAATGGAAGGATTAACTGACACTGTGGAAATGGATGGATTATTCTTGCAAATTTACTCTACCTGACACTGTTAAAAAATCATATCGGTTGGAAACTATATCTTCTGAGCTGAAAATTGGGCAAATTAAATCTACTTTGGCGTTGGCGCCAACATACTCCCGCCGGGCAGAGATGGAATCTCTGTGACCTTAACCAAATTTGCATTATCAATGATTGGCAGAACAGCAATCTTATGGATCGCCCGCTTGTACACTACTGTACCGATCTGTACTTCGACCGTACGCACCAAATCATCTTTCCCGGGAAGGTTTTGTGATTTTCCCAACTTCCAAACCTGCACGGGCGCATCTTTTTCTTCTAGCAAGACAATCATACCTGGTTTGATGTTGGCGGACTTGACTCGATTCTTACCGCGGGGTTGAAGGGTTTGCAAATAATCGCGATGCCACTTTCTCCAAAACTCATCGCGCAATCGCTGCATGTACTGCCAGCGATTGAGCCGATTTATCTGAACACCTTCACAACTGGGTTCAGGTACGGCGGTCAGGGACGACCAATCAAAATGTGTCCGGGGTGAGAATCTCTGAATCATTAGGTTCTGAAGAGGTAGCATAGAGAGGACGAGAATTTAAAATTCCTTCTATCTGAGTCAGAACTGTAGCGTACTCTTCAAAGGACAACTTGGCTTCCTTGAGAGTTCTCTTCAAATGAAATTTGGTACTCTTAACGGCGGCTTCCCAAATACCACCAAAGTTGGGGGCTTCGGGGAATGAACGACCAATTAATTTCACGAGGCTGACAGAACTGAGCGATTTCATCGACTGTGACTTGGGACTTCAACAATTCATAGAGCTCATGTAGCTCGGTTTTCGCTCCGCGGAAATTGGTTCCGTTATCGGAGTGGATTTCTCGGGAAGTCCTCGACGACCTACGAAGCGTTTCAGAGCTGCGAGAAAAGTCTCTGTACTCATATCTGAAACGAGTTCCAAATGTACGGCTCAGTGACCATACAAACAAACACCGAGATGTAAGCTTTTACGATCTTGGGCTTGTATCGACCTTCCTTGACATAAACTGGACCTGCGTAATCCACACCTGTGACCTCGAACGGCAGAGCTTGGTTGACACGATATGCAGGAAGATTTCCCATCAACTGACTAGCGACCTTCGGGCGAGCCTGAAAACACGTGACGCAACGATGGGTGATTCTGCGAACTGACGACCTTCCGTCGATCAGCCAAAATCTTGTCCTCAAAGCAGCGATCAGACTCTTGGGACCAACATGCAAATTTTCTTCATGATAAGCGCGAATCAAAGGTCAACTACAGGGTGTTTCGGCAAAATGTAGGGGTGTTTGGAGTGAAACAACAGCGAGGATTGCTGAAGCCGACCTCCAACTCTCAAGACACCGTCCTGGTAGAACGGGTGCAAACCTGCAATCTTCTTGCACGGTTCGTCATTCTGAACACGGTGGATTTCGTCACTGAGTGCTTCGTGCTGAATAATCTTTACGATCAGTTCCAGCGAAGCGCGCAACTCAGGGATCGTTGGGTGAATCATGAACACTCGACAAGACGGATCTTTCTGACGACAATTTTGGATGAAACGCTGCACGTATGCCATCACACGCTGCAGCTTTCTGAACGAACTGAACCTTGTAAACACCGGAAGCTGGTCTTCATTGAACACTGGGGTTGCAATGATCGGACCAAGCTTCAACTCAGGAGTTCATCATCTGGAATTTCTGGGGGGATTTCCTCATCATACACTTCGATTCTCAGGAAGAATGGGCCTTCCCAGAACTCGGACTTCGACATTAGAGCCTCGGGAAGCATGCCTCTGGAAACAATATCAGCGGGGTTGTCCTTTGACCTGACATATTTCCAAATAAATCCTGCGGTGAGCTCAAGAATCTTGGCAACTCTGTTCGGACGAACACATCGAGCTTCGCCAATGACTTCTTAAGCCATGCGAGGACAACCTGACTGTCAGTCAAAGTACGACTTGGCTTACCTTGAACTTGACAGTCTCGAGAACTCTAACCATCATGCGAGCCAACAGTTCACACGCCATCAACTCTTTGCGGTGAATGTTGAGATCTTTCTTGGGCGAACAAACTCTGGATTTGCTGCAGAGGAGGCGAAGTTGAGCTCTACCGTCGGACAAGATGCACCGGACGTAAATGTTTGCACCGTAAGCAACAACGGAAGCGTCGGAAAATCCATGAAGCTCAATCGCGACAGTCGACGGGCTGATAACATAGCGTGGAATCCGAATTTCACTAACCTTGGGGAGGGCTCTACGGAAACACAACCACGACGCCAGAAGATCTCCTTCGACCTTAGCGTCCCATGGCAACTCAATCAACCACAACTTCTGCATGTAAAGCTTCGCAACAACAATCACGGGGGATAGAAATCCGATGGGATCAAACAACCTGCCGATTTCAGAGAAAATACTTCGCTTGGTGAATTCGGTGACATCTTTTGGAAGACGCACCACGAACATAAATTCGTCAGACTGGGGACACCATGTCAGACCCAGTGCCTTGACGACCTCGTTTCCTTGATCGAGGCACACAAGTTTCTCGCGATCAGATTCGGGAACACTACTCAACACTTCCTGGCAATTCGAGCTCCATTTGTGGACACGAAAACCTCCAGACTCAAGCATCTTTCGAATCTGCCGCTGGACGACTACAGCTTCGTCAGCGGAACTAGCACCGGAAAGGATATCATCGACATAACAATCATCACGAACCACCTCGGCTGCTAGCGGAAACTTCTCTCTTTCATCTTGACACAACTGAACTAGACATCTGGTCGAGAGGAACGGGGCAGCTGCTGTACCGTAAGTTACCGTCTGTAACTCCAGCACGCGAATCGGCTTTGAAGAGTCACTCCTCCACAGAATTCTCTGGAACCTCGTCTGAGACGAGTCGATAAGCACTTGCCGATACATTTTTTCAATATCGGCAGTGAATGCAATGGGGTTTTACGAAATCTGAGGAGGATACTGAACAAATCACTTTGGACCGGCTTTCCAACGTGGAGAACCTCGTTGAGCGACTTCGCCGTAGAACCTTGCTTGGCCGACGCGTCGAACACTACTCGCAGTTTCGTGGTCGAGCTCGTCGGCCTCAGGACGGCGTGGTGGGGCATGTAGTACCGATGCTGGTCTACATCCTTGGACTCATCAACCTCACGACAATGACCAAGGGATTCATACTCATCAATGAACTTAGCATACTGCTGCTTCAGACTTGGTTCTCTGTTGAGACGGCGCTCCAACAGCAGAAACCGACGAAGAGCGAGCGAACGGTTGTCTGGCAACCCTGACACATCTTCTCGAAACGGCAATCTAACAACAAATCGACCTGACGGTAAACGACGATGCGTTTCCACGAACAACTTCTCACATTCATCAACATCAGAGAGTGGGGGCGTTGGATCGGTAAGATCCTCGACCTCCCAAAACTTGAAATCGTTTGATTCAGCACATCCAACGAAGCGTTGTTCGCGATGTGTGAATGGTTCACAGAATTCTCGATTTCGCCGGAAAATACCCAGCCGAAATGAGTTTCGCGCAACTCTGGCAGACCGTCTGCCAGGTGCAGCTGTCCTGACTTAAGCAGGCTGAAAAACATGGAGGCACCAATCAACATATCAATTCTCTCGGGGACATTGAACTCTGGATCCGCAAGTTGGATTCCCACTGGGATCGACCAGGAGGAAACATCAATCTTCGATCCGGGGATGATTCCAGTCACCTTTGGAACCACCAGACATGCGATACTGGCGGCGAAGGCCGAGTATCTAGAACGAACGGTAACCCTGACTTTCTCCTAGCATACATCTTTGACCCACCTACACCAGCGATCGGAACGTACAGCGACTCACGAGGGCCTTCAACTTGTCGGCAATCCGCTCGGAGAGAAAGTTCACTTGCGAACCACTATCAAGAAGCGCACGGCAAGGAACGGGATCTCCATCATTCTCGATCAGGACAAGAGCCGTCAGCAACATCACAGTTTTCAAACTCTGGGAATGGTTGGATGAACATGAAGAGTTGAGAGGGGTTTGCTGCTGCAGGTTCTGACTCAGTGTAGTGGACGGGGACTGTTAGGAGATTCTGATTGGGGTGTTGTACGGTTCATTACTTGGAGGCTTGGGGTTGGTCTTACGCTTTGAGCTTTGGAGAAAGAGTCGTTATGGAGCAAGGTGTGGTGTTTCTTGTGGCAAATCTGACATTTCAGATTGCTGGAGCAACCAGAAAGTCGATGACCAGCTCGGAGGCAGTTAAAACATAACTTCAACTCACTAACTTTGGCATTGCGCTCCGGAACTGTCATCGCCAGCAACTTTGAACATTCAAAGTGACGGTGATCCGCCCCACAAACCAGACATGACTTGGCGACCTTTGCAGATGTGGCAGTATGGGATTTTTGGGTTGGTTTGGGGCAAGATGGCTTGGTGTGGCTTTGCTCCTTTGCTGAGCTCAAGACGCGCGAATTTTGGGAACGTTCAAGGACTTGGCACTCGGTTTTCAGAAATTGCAATGTTTGGTTAAAGTCTGGCAACTCACCTTGTTTCTGCGTCCTTTCCCACTGCTGTCTAGTACTATCATCTAAGCACCCTACCACTAGCTTGTTAATGATAAGTCCTGACAGCCTGTCGACGACGAGTCCTTGGTACTGCAATCCGGCGACGTGGCGATCACAGGCTTTGGTGAGCGCCTGCAAGTCCTTGTGGTTTCCCTTGGTGATTGGCTTGAGCTGCAACAATCCATCGATGTGCGTATCCACGATGACACGTTGGTTCTCGAACTGCTCGCTTATCTCCCTCCAAACTTGCTCGTAGTTGTTGTCTTGAATCATCTTTGCGGTGATCAACCCAGCTGCATCACCGACCAGAGCTTTGTCGAGGTGATGCAGCTTCATGGCGTCGGTATCGCGGGTGCGACCGACGAGGTCTTCGAACATGGCCTTGAACTTTGGCCAATTCTCTGTCTGCCCGTCGAAGCTCGGTATCGGTGCTCGAAGAGGTTGCTGTTGCACGATCACTTGCGGCGCCACTCCGTTGGCACCGACTTGGAAGGGGGCCGGTCCAGCGACCGGCTGGTTGAACATCTCCATCAGCTCTTCGACCAGCACCAGCGTTTCGGTGTGAAGCTGGTCAAACACGTCGAGCACATCATCTTGTTCCTCCTTCTTGTCAACCGCTTCGATCACTTCACGATGGCGCAACACGTACTCCTGGTAGTGCGCTTCCAGCTTCTTCTCGTACACTTTCAGCGTCGCCTTGGTTATCCTCTGCGGGTTCTTCTTGGCTTCGTCAAGGGCACTCTTAATTCTCGTCACTTTTCCCTTGACCTGTCCCCGCTGATGAATCAGCGACTTCACTTCATCTGGATTCACGGGCTGCTTCATTGGCGTGTGTAACACCATTTTGGCGCTCTCACTTCACTTCACTTTTGCAACCTTTTGCTTGTTGCAACTTTTGTCCACGGCGTGGACGCACTTTGCCAACTTTTTGGCTCACGAGTTTTGGTTTGTAAAACACTTTGGCTGTGCTTTACTTTGGTCTCTTTAGACCCACTTGTCAGTTCTTCCTCGCATCCGCTAAAGGCCACTTTCACATGTCCGGGTTGACGGATCACTTTTACTTCCGGTTGGCGACTCTCATTGAACGTTCACAGAATAACGGGTTGAAGGACCATGATGGTCAGCACTTTTCGCACAATTCCGGTCTGAAGGTCCGAACACTTCACACAAATCCGGTTCGAAGGACCATGTAGGAGCGCTAGGCCCGGCTCCAGGAGGGCTTTTGATTGTCCAACCTTTCCACTGTGTTGCAGGGAATTCCGTGGCACAACACAGCTTCAAGGCGACAATCGGCGAGTGGACTGTATTCACGACTTTCTTCAAGTGGACTCCTTTGGCCAGGATGCAAGAAAACAGCTTGTTTCACGATGTTAACTTCTATATTTACAAGCTTAAACTGACTTACGGACTAACAAATTCATTTGGTTTTAAAGCATACATTTTCGGCCAAATTTGCCGAATCTTCTTCATTCTTGCAACAAAATTATTCCTCTTCTTTAATCTCCTCTCGGGTGCGCAATCCTTTTTCCCTAAACCATGTACACGCCACTTCTTCTTTTCATTCATACTTCGTTCTTCCCTACTCCCTGCTCTCCTATTGGTCTGTTTGCGCAAGCTGCCTATTCAGACGCGCGCTGCGCGTCCTTGAGCCTATTGTGTGCTGTGAGATTCATGAATGAAACATGTGTGAAAGGGAAAGGACACGAATGGTGAGTTGGTCTGCGGTTATTTACATGCTATTGTTTCTTTTCTTCTTCAATATGTGGCGTGTATGTGCGGGTACATTTGTGTCGTGTTATGTGCTTGAAACAATGGAAGAATTAACTGACACTGTGGAAATGGATGGATTATTCTTGCAAATTTACTCTACCTGACACTGTTAAAAAATCATATCGGTTGGAAACTATATCTTCTGAGCTGAAAATTGGGCAAATTAAATCTACTTTGGCGTTGGCGCCAACAACGCTGTTGAGTTGATTTTAAAAAAAATAGTGGAAACGTTTTTCTTATAAATTCCCATGCAAAAATGAAATGCAATAAACAAAGCGTAGACGCAACCAATCGGTTCCAAATTTCGGAGAGTTGTTCAAAAACCTAAGAGTAACCCGGAAATATAATAATCAAGGTTGTTAACGATAAAATTATTACGTTATCGTTATTCCGATAATTCTATCGGCGATAATTTTATCGAAGAGAACGGACGATAACTTATATTAAATATATTTCTAAAATTGACTAAAACCAACCAAATTATGTTGAATTTTCAAGCTTACTCTTAGTAAATATTTGTTTTATAATATGGTAAGTTTCAAAGAATGAATACAAGAAAAAAAACAAAATTCCTCATTTTTTTAAACGTACTAAAATTTTTATAATTTGCGACATGGGTATCAAACGATTCAAAATTGTGCATGCATTTTCACCGATTTAGAGTTTATTGAATGAAACACTCAAATATTCACCAAATATCGTATTTTCTCGAAAATACTCATTTTTTCATAATTTGCAACATGCGTATCACACGATTCGAAATTTTGCATGTATTTAAACTGTTTTATAGTTTTTTGAATGAAATACTAAAATTTTCACAAAATACCATATTTTCTTTAAAAAAAACTCAAATTTTTATAATTCCAAATATGGGTATCAAACAATTCAAAATTTTGCATGGATTTTGACTGTTTTAGAATTTTTAGAATAAAATACTGAAATTTTCACGAAAAAAACTGTATTTTCTCGAAAATACTAAAATTTTTATGATTCGTAGTATGAATAACAAATGATTCCAAATTTTGCATGTATTTTAATTGTTTTAGAATTTTTGAATAAAATATTTACTTTTCACATTTTCTCGTATTTTCTCGAAAATACTCAAATTTTATGATTCGCAATATAGGTATCAAAAGATTTCTAATTTTGCATTTTTTTTACTGTTTTAGAGCTTTTAGAATGATATGAAAATTTGAGTACTTTAAAAAACGGAATTTTGTAAAAAATTGAGTATTTCATTAAATAAAACTCCAAAACAGTGAAAATGCATGCAAAATTTTGAATCGTTTGAAACCCATATTGCGAATTTTATTTTTTTCAAGTATTTTCGAGAAAATACGGTATTTTTGAGCATTTTAGTATTTCCTTAAAAAAAACTTCGAAAACAGAGAAAATGCATGCAAAATTTTGAATCGTTTGAAACCCGGTATTTTGTGAAAACGGTATTTTGTGATTTTTTATTAAGTTTTTATACTTTGAAATTTATCATATGATCAAAAAAATAGTTACTTAAAAGAAGCTTGAAAATTCAACAAAATTTGGTTGGTTTTCGTTAATTTTAGAAATATATTAAATATAATTATTATATTATAGTGTCGATAATAATACATGTGCATAATTCCAAGAGATGCAATTTTTTCCGAGTTGAGAAAAATCAAGTTCAAACATATTAAACATCTTTCCAAATAATTCACCTAAAAATTCAATAAATAAATTATATTCAACGACTACATAGCTACAGTTTAAAATAAAGAGAGAATTGAGTTTAATGTTAAATTGTTTGTATTTTGTTAGGGATTTAAAAATCCAATGTTAATATTTTAAACTTTTTCACGAATTCGTAATTTTTCAGAAATAAACCTTCCGATTTTGATCAAATATTTAAAAAAAACCATCTCATGATAAAGATTCAAAATAATAAAAGTTAGTCCAGTTTTGTCAAAACAGACACAATTTAATGGAGAATTTTAAGGTTGAAAAAAAATACAACATTAAAATAATGAAAAGTTCCACACAATGCCGGCACTAATTTAAAATATGCCGTGGAAGTCGAGCTGACTACAGTCCAGACTCGATTACCCGAAGCCTCGATTATCACAAGGTTTGTATGGAACTTCGGATAATCGAATCACGAAAAAAATCTTCCATATGTTTTTTTCTTACTTTAAACATGAAATTCGCATTCCGTGACTCCATTTGAGTCAAATTTGAATGGTTGATTGCTTGTAAAATTTAAAAATGCATTTTTTTAATATTTCATCACCGCTATTTTGGCTGCCATCTTGAATTTTAAAATTTTAAATCACTTTAGAGTAGTTTAAGGTTGAGCTTTAGAACAATCAAAAATCCTAAGTTTTGATTATCCGAAGTGAAATGTTGCCAAGGCCCTCGGATAATCGAGTTTGAACTGTATTGAGAAC
Source organism: Culex quinquefasciatus (assembly GCF_015732765.1). Classification (NCBI taxonomy): domain Eukaryota; kingdom Metazoa; phylum Arthropoda; class Insecta; order Diptera; family Culicidae; genus Culex; species Culex quinquefasciatus. The sequence continues at coordinate 9,027,894 of NC_051861.1, forward strand.
CTTTTATTTTCAATTATATTTTTTTGGGTAATAATTTTTTTGTAGAAATTAAGAAATGAAAAATCTGCATTTTTAACCTTAAATTGAGGCTAATCTGCATTTTTACCTATATTTTCAAATCATTTCATCAAAAACAGCATGCATTGGTACTTATGTGTCCACTTGAGCTTGCAAAAAAATCCAGATTTATTTTCGGAAAGTTTGATTTTCGTTGACGTTTTACTCTTCCAAGACTAAAAATTTGCACGGAAAATAATATTTCCACTGAATTCCGTAATTTGGAACAGAAGACTTTTTTGTGATTCTTTTTTGGATTCGGTTTGAAAATGTCTAATTTTTAGTTTTTGTTCAAAAGACTAAAATAGTAGTTTATGCAACAAGTTGCAAAAAGAGGTTTTTTTCAGCACGAGTCGTACATTTATCCAACGAGGTTCACTGAGTTGGATAAATACGAAGAGTGCTGAAAAATTCAAGTTTTGCAACGAGTTCCATACAACATTTTTTGCAATTCCAAAAAACACAATGAGTGAAATTTTATGTCAAATTTTCATGTATTTTGTCAATAAATCGTTTAAATCATTTTTTTTTTTTTGAAAAGTGTTACTTTTCGAAACAAGTGCTGAAAAGTTCAACTTTTCAGCATTTATTTTGAAAAGTGTTGCTATTCGATTCTGTTATTTTTGGTACAGAAAAGTAGGCTATTTCGTCGTTCAAGAATGACAGGAAAAGTAAGTAGTTTCACGACGGAATTGCAAAAGTTAATTTTAGTTTGTTTTAACGTAACTTAATGCTAAAAGAAGTAATTTTGTCTGATTAACAAAAAACAAAAATCACACCACACTTCTATGCATATATGGGCAGAAAAGCGCTTTAGAAATACACAGCTTAAAAAGTAGTAATCCAGCTGCGTGTTAAATACCTGAGTGTAAAATAAATATTGCATTATTTTATGCAATGTTATGTGATTTTACACCCTGAAATATGTAGCCCATCAGTATGGGAAACCTACTTGACCGAAATGTAAAGTTCATATATACGTTTATCCATACAACTTATCATCGGTCTGATGGCCGAGCGGGCTAAGGCGCCATACCTTACTGTTGGTGCTGGGTTTGAATCCCGTCGGTTGCAACTTTTTTTTTTGTATTTGCAAAAATTGTACATGCAGTGTGTAATATTAAGTGTTTATTTTGACGAAGGTGATGTGCATGCTTTTGCATGCGATTTTACCATCGAATTTTTTGCCGTGTACCTTAGTACCTGTCGAAATTGGAATTTGGTTCTAATTATTTTTTTTTTTAATTGGCTTAATTTCGCTCAAAGTTTAACCCAATTGGATGATTTTTCCATGAAAAACATAACTATTTGAAAGCTATAATATTATATTGTCTTGCCGAATGAAACATTTAACAAGATTTTATTTGAAATCCTGCACTTTGCCAATGTATGAATTTATTGATGTTAGAGAGCGTTCTTTTACTAAGTAACGCAGTTGGGGGAAAGGGTTCGATGGCTGTGATACGCTCCATACAAAATGTTCAAACTTTGTATGGAAATTTTGTTACGAGGATGGGAGGAGTCCACAAATATTTTTGCGTTACGTTATTAAAGAACGCTGCCTTAAATCCCATTTGATTATAAGTTCTTAAAAATGATGTGAAGAATCAAAAAAATCATCATGTTATCTTATCTGATTTTATTATTTTTTGAATAATATTTTGAAAAAAATAAGCATGCTAGGAAGATTTTTCTTCGAAAAATAATTCAATACTAGGACCAACTGAACACCAATCTGTGGCAAAATCACCATTCATATAAATAAAATCTAATTACCTCCAAAACTACCCCATTTCAGCAAACACTTTCAGCCATAATTATCAGCTAGTTGCGGTAAACCCTGCCCCAACCTTTAAAAAAGAAAGCATATTTGCCCACCTCTGGCACGTGGCGCAAAACTTTTCGCAAATTACATGTAATTTAAACTGGCTGAAATTAGTTTTTCGGGGACCAAAGTTGGCCCGAACCGCGCCATCTTAGTGGAGCTAAGCTGGCTCAAGAAATTATCCACACATTTCGCAGCCAGCAGCCAAGTGGGAGAAAAGTTATTGTCACTAGAGGTGGTTTGCAAAAAGGGTGGTGGTGGAAATTTTAATAGAGCTCCCGCGACAGGAAAAATGTACCCCGTTTTCGGGAAAATCGCTGGCCTGATTAAATTACACTTTTCAAACTGTGCTCGGGATGGGGTTGTAAGTTTCGGGAAATTTAATTATCGGAAGCCATTTCAAAGTCACGGTTGGTCACGGTAATTACTAGCTGTTGGCTTTGAGGGAAGCTGAGTTTTTCGAAATGTGGAAAAATATTGAGTGAGAACGATAAGCCGAGAGCAGGGATTTCGGGGAAATGTTTCCCATAACAGCTTTTCTCGGAGCAAAGTTGTTTGTTTTTTGGCGCACGGGTGCCGAACGTATCGTCTTTCAATCGACATTGTAATGATAAGGATTTGGGGTTTTGCAGGAAGTGAACTCAATCATGGCTAACAGGAAGTAAAACAAATTGCCTTCTGAGAACTCGTTACTCTTGCCTTCTGGAAGGGGTTGTCTAAATCCATCCGAAAATAATTCGATATCTCTTGGAAAAGTTCCTAAATTGACTGATTTACTTTTCCTTTTATCTTAAGTAATGGTTTGTTTTCGCAGGGTTGCCAGATTTTCAGAATTAGGGACAAGTCCTTAAAAAATATGACAGTGTTGTTAGACGATGAAAGTACACAAAAAAATATGTAATTTTGGAAGGTGTAATTTTGGAAGGTTGAATATTACCTCTTTTATGATGTAATTTTACATCAATGTAGCCAGATATAATATTACCATGATTTTTTCTGTGTAGTCTTCTTTCCTGGAACATGTTTTGCTATTTATTTTGGTCTTACTCAAAACACCTCACGTGGAAGCTGTACTTCCAGGGAAAATTCTACGTTTGTAAATAAGTACGATTTCCTTTGAAAAAAAAAAGATTTGATTGCGATTTTGGTCGACTTTTTGTGAATTTTTCGGATATCTTCGTGGAAAAGAATTTGTAAAGCAAATAAATAACAAACTTTGAAATAATTTGATAAATGACGATAATTTTCAAATTCAAACATAAAACAATATATTTAAAATGGTGTTTTATTTAATATTGAAATAATTGCAATTAAATCACTTTCCTTTAATTCGTAGCACAGACTCAATTTCCAAAGCTACTTAGCGTCCAAATTGAATCGTAAGTAACGCAGATTTCGTAAACGTGCCGTTGATTATCTTTGTAAGGTTTTCCCTCTAACTCGAATAAAAAAAAAATGCTGGTCAAGTGTATCCCCCAACCCAAGTGGGGGAGGAAAGTAGGTCCGAAGTCAATTTTCAGCAGCACTCAATTCCTCGAATTAATTATCTACGGACCAAAACGCGCAATTTTCCCTCGTTAGCTGCTTAGCAATATTTTCCCCTCTCACGACAGTACTTTTTTTTCTTCCCTCAAAATTCAAAGTGGACGTGGAAAATTTGCTATTGATAGCTGCTGCCGCGAAATCCCCTTTGAACTTGGAGTGAAATATTTATTTATTTTTTCCCGACGAGCCCCAATCAAATCTGGCGTGGTTTATGAAAATGAAAAAAGAAAAAAAAAATGCTGAAAGAGCTCAATTGTGCGCGATGTTAAGCAGCTTTTCGGGGCCGACGAGATGAAAAATAGACTCGGGAGTAATTGGCAATTTTACAAACCATACCTGGTGAGAGGAGTCGTGGGGTGGGGTCCAAGTCCGTGGATGGCCGCGCATTTCGATGTCCAGCAAGCAGATAATAAATTGACCAAGTACGACTTCCATGGTAACGATTTTTTCATTTGGTTGAAGCTCCGAGATGAAAGGCGTCTTGGGAATCGGGTGCTTTTGGTAAATGAGAAGATGAGAAATGATAATTTTCTCGTGCAAAGGAAGAGTAATTTCGGAGAAACTTGGTATAATACCTAGACTAACTTTGATTAGCATTCAAATGCAGTCAAAAGCTCACAAGTCAAAAGCTGGATTGTGTGACGTTCCTAAGAAAACCATTCGCCGCAATGTACCGTTTCCCAGAAATATTTATTTCCAAAATTTCCAAAATTTCCTAGATATTTTTACAATTACCAGAATTTCCAAAATTTCGAAAATTCCAAAAAAAAATACAAAATTTCCACAAAAATCCAAAATTTCCAGATTTTACATAACGTCATGATTCGAATTCCCGGACGCTTCGAAACCCGTACTCTTCATCTTGTTCTATCAATTATGTGGATATAAGTTCGCATAATTATTGTCTAAACTGTGTTATTTGATGAATTTTAACATCAACTTTCATTTAAAATATGTTTGGACGCTGTGGCCAATGCTAAAACAATTAAATTAAATTAAATCATAGGGTTTTTGTTAATTTGATTTGGTTAACCGCGGTGGATTTTCTTGAAATAATTCGAACTGTCAAAAATCCACCAAAGCATCTACCACATTGATCGCTCAAAAATCTGTGGTAGAAAAAGATCCACCGGTAGATGCTTTGGTGGATTTTTGACAGTTCGAATTGTTTCAAGAAAATCTACCGCGGTTAACCAAATCAAATTAACAAAAGCCCTCATGTGTTTACCAAAACTGTGAAACATTTCTGCTGAAATATTTCATGGGCGTCCGAAGCACCCAGAAGGCAAAGTAGACATTTTTGGTTTTGATTTCCTTAAATTCTAGCAATTATTTATACAATTAGCAATTATTTATATCGATTGTTTTGATGTTTACCTCTTATTTGAGACCAAAACAATGCCATTCACTAAAATTTCGGCCCAAATTTGTGCGATTCATAAGTAAAATCGAGTGTCCGGAATTCGAACCAAAAGTGTCCGAATTTCGAATCAACTTTTATCATTGTCCGGGATTCGAAGCACAACAGGTCATTTTTAAATTTGGAAATTCTGAGGAAAAATGGTAAGGAAAGACATAATTTGCATGCATTCTCTTTAAATTGACTGTTTACAGTACATCTTGATGATATTTCTACATTTCTAACTTATTGCATGATTTTTTGCCAGCTAAAACAAAAATGAAATGCTACTAAGTGTCCAAATTTCGCATCATGACGTTAATTTTTAAAATTTCCAATAAAAACAAAATTTTCTAAATTTTCATAAAATTTCAATGTTGAAAAAAAATTAAAAAATATAAATTTCTTTTTTTTTATTTCAAATTTTTTATACTTTTTTGACTGACACAAGTTGAATTTTACTTTTCAAAGGGAGAAGGAGAGTTTTCCTTCTTTAAGGAAGGGAAAAATTTATAGTCCTGTGATAACTGCTGACATGAGTTTTATTTTCCTTTCTTTAAGTAAGGGAAACAAAATTTGACCACTTACACAATTTTTTAAATTTGTTATCACTAGACAACAGAGTTTTCCTAATGGAAGCAAGAAAGAAAAAAAAGAAAAAAAACTTTAAAGCGAAAATTCAACTTCTGTTAGCAGTTATCACAAATCAATACAGATTTCCATTCTTTAAAGAAGGTGAAACTCAATTTGTGTCAGGAAACCATCTTAAAAGGAAGTAAAAATTAATCTGTTATTGTAAGTCAGCAGTTATTGTAAGTCAAGAGAGTTTTACTTTCAAAAAAGAGGAAAATTCAATTTTTGTCACCTTTAAAACAAATTTAGAAAGTCTTCTTTAATGAGATTCTAATAATATGTTTTGTTGAAAATTCAAATTATCATGCAAAATGAGCAACATGCCAAAGGTGCAAAATAATAATTGCATTTACAGAAAAACAAAAAAATAAAAAGAAACTACAATTTATTCGATATTTGTATAACAAATTTAACATAACTGAAAAAGAAGGAAAATTTCAAAGAATAATAGAACGAGTCACAGCCCGAATTTACATTTTCTGTTATTTTCTCAAGAATTGTTGACAAAAAAAGAAAGGAAAATTTCTTGACATGGATAAAATTCTTTGTCCAATTTTTATATTTTCTAAGAAATTACAAAAAATTTTATCTTTGAAATAACATTGTATCATTTCCTAACATTTTTCGTAAAGAAAGTTTTCTGGGGAATGTCACACAATCTTCTCAATAGTTTTGCAATTTTTATTTCGAGATTTTAAATTTTGTATTTTTTTTTTAATGAAACATTGTCCATGCCTTCTAATGTCAAAAGAAACCAATATAAAAAATAAAATACTAAAAATGCAAATAAAAAAAATTAAACAAGAGAAATAAACATTTTTGAGGTACAAAAGATGTTCAAAATGATCTCTTGGACACGGGAAAAATAAAAAAAAAACCCCGATTGAAAACTTTGGGCATCAGACGGTTATGGTGATTTTTTTCGATTAAATTCATTTTTATGCGATTTGAAAATACTTTATGAAGTGAAAGCACCCTTTCCAAAAATAGTTTTTAAAAACTGAGAAAATATTCAAAATAATATTTATTAAATTTTAAAATCTTGCCCAACCTAACAAAATGTTCAAAATTAGCGTTTTCAGTCATTTGAAAAGAAGGTTCTTAAAAAAAAGTTTAATGAAAAGTGCAGCAATCTGCACAAAAGTTCGCCGTTTTACATTTAAAATCGACAGAATAGTTTCCAAGATTTCGCAAACTGAGAGCTAATTAGGTGACACTAAAAAAACTTATTTTTCTCATAACTTAAACTTTAAGAGTCTACCTTTATCTCAGCAACAAGCAGATGGAAGGTTTAAAAAAAAAATGTAGGAAATTTTCTCAGCAATAAATACGCCCGCCCTTTTGAAATAATGCTCACGATTCCGAAATTTCAAAAAAAAATATCTTCGAATGGATCAGGAAATTTCACAATTAGTTGTTGGTTCACATTAGTTGCCACGATATTGGCATTAAAAATGGAGGGCATGTTTGGGTGATACTTAGAATAAATAAATTTTCCTGTTTGTTTACCCTTCAGCAAAAGCCGTCATTATTTTTCAAATTTAACTCTTTAACTCTATATTAAGTCCAATTGGACGAATTTTTACACCAAAATGAATCGGCATTTGCCGTTTGCTCCCTTCTTGAAGGCTCAGAAGGAATTTATGGTCTAAACCAAATCGTCACCTTAAGCCGTTTTGTTTCACCAACCAGAGGTCCAGTCATTGATGTTTCTAAGATAAAATTTAAAGAAAAAAAGTTCAAATCTCTGAGATCTCTGATATGGTGACCCATGAGCGTAAATCAATCATTCAGTGGCCATGCCTCGAAAACAGTGTACTTAACATAATTTCTGTAAAGTACTTTTCGATTGCATATTAACTTTTACATTATTTTTTTTTTACAGTCTATGGTCAAAGGAAAGTCCCCCAAAAAGCTTGAACCAAATAAATTTATCAAAATAAAATCCAGTTTCGAAATTCGAGGAGAAAAGCTCATCTGAAAATATTTTTGTTTTATTTTTATTTCTATTATTTTCAAAAAAGTTACCTAAAAATGGCACGGTGCACTTTATCAAAAAATCTCACTTAAGTTCTTTTTGATTGCAAATTTGAATTTACATCGAAAAATGAAGTTCAGAAATTTTTGCAACCAGAATTTCGATTTATAGAAAAATTTTAACTCGGCCAAAGATTTGTTGCCCGGTCTGGAAATTTCTGAAAAGTTGGCATTTGATGTCCCATAAAACATATCAGAAAAAAATAGAACTAGTGTTTTTTTGCAAATCTAGTTTTAGTGACAAAATTGTGATTAAAAATCACAAAAAATACCATGTATCATTTGTTTTTCTAGTGTGATATTTATCCTTTGGCGAAGGCACCAAATCGATCAAAAAAAACTTTCAAAAGATACCGATTTTTGAACTTTCATAAATCATTTTTGTATGGACAGCTGCCAAATTTGTATAGAAAATTATATGGACAAACTAATGATGCAAAATGGCGGTTTTGGGCAAGCCGAATGCACCAAAAAAGTTTTAGCTGGATTAAAAATTAAAAAATTAAAATTAAAAAAACGATATCATAGAGAACTGCAAAGTTTTCCTTAAAGAATCAAAATAATAGTGCTAGAAAAAAACAGACAGGATTTCTTCAATCATATCGGATACTATAAATCAAATATTGTATGTAAACAGTTTAAGTTTTCTCAAAATCAACAAATTACATTCAAAAAATAAATTTTCCCCGTCAAACCACGTTCTGTTCCACTTTAATACCATCAGCCATCAGCAAACGCGCATCGATATCTCTATTTTTTTTCCTCTCTCGCCAAAAGTGATGACAGCAATCGATTTTATCATTATTTTATTCGATGGGCAGAAGGTTCTACGTTTTTTCGCCCCACCTACCCCTAACCACCCTCTTCTTTTCCCATTTTTCTGCGCCAATTTCAGGCGTTTATAAGGTTTGTGTATTATGTTTTTTTCGCTGATGTTTTTGCTGCCAGTCTGCTCTGATCAATGTGCCAAGATTGGACTCATTCAACTTGTTTGTTCAGCTATCGATGGTGAACTTGTGTGTGTTTTTTGGGCATTGAAAAGGTGCAATTGGCTGTATGAAGTTAAATTGTATGCGGTTTTAACAGGTTGGAAGATTCGAGACTAAAAAGTCTCAAGTTTCCTTGCATGTAAAATCAGATAACGCTAAGTAGGTTCCCCGGCTAGCTTAATACCCGAGATAAAATCCCAAAGAAATCTTGTAAAGAAAACTCTTTTCATAATTACACCCCTCACCAAACCACAAGAAACAAAAATGTTGTCTTTCCGAGTGATAAAACATCACTTCACCATAAAAACGGCCAGGGTTCATCGACTGTCGGCCAGGAAGAGCTTTCCATACAAAAGCACCCCCCTCCAACCACAACCGTGAACCCTTCCTTAAGTACACACAGACTAAGCCTTTTCCCCAGAAAAAAAACTCCGCTCTTCTCAACTCAACGTTCTTTAGGGATGAAAAGTCCCATTTCATTACCCATTAGGCTTATCTCGACGCCCCTCGTCGCCATCAGCCTCAACCCCAGGGAATTGTGTGTTAGATTTTAATCTCACCGGGTTTTAACCGGTTATGTGTTTGTGTGGAACTAAAAGTATACACAAATCCGGACCATGCCCGCCGGGAGGACATCCCCCAAGAACACACGCCCCCCCCCCCCCATAACTGAGGGCTCGTGTTTTTGTTTCGCAGGTTGGATAAATCCTTTTTAAAAATTTAAGCACCTTTCTGCATTTTGTTTTCTGTGCCCCGTTTTGCTCCCATGACTTTATGTAAACTTGGTGATGGTGACGAGAAGGAAAGACAGCGCGCCCAGGACCTGTAAAGCTGCCCATTTACGGAGTGTTTGACAAAGTAAGGCATAAATGGCCGTTGTGGGCGCAAACACTGCGATTATGAAAAGAGAAAAGATTTTGATGGTTGGTGCCTAGATTGAAGCTTACAATGTGTTTTTTTTTTGTTTTTTTGTTTCCCAAAGTTTGCAAAATAACCAAACTCACACTATTCAGGAAATGGATTTTATTACTTTGTGGGGGCCTTCCCTATGACCAGCTAAGCCAGTTTGTGTCATTGGTTAGCCCATACAAAAAAAGCAAAATAATCCACTTTAACGACCCCCGGGTCTTTTGTGGGCTCTGTTGAAAGTTTCTGTTCATTTCTAGGCGTCCAAAGGTTATGTGTGGTGAGTCACCTAAAACCTCTTTTACGCAAATGAACCGACGTTTTACTTCCCCATCCGATAGAAGGCCAGGAGGATCCATCAAATTTTGGCAGCTGTCCATTAGGATTACAACAAAAAAATGATTTTAAGGACACCCCCTCGGATTGTGTGCCAGTTTTGAGCTAAATTGGTTAAGGTTTAGGGGTCACTATAAAACGTTGGTGAACAAATATCTATTCATACCATAATGTCTTTCTTTAATCGTTTAAAACTTTTCAGGGTAAACTCAGATAGCTTCGCACTCTTTGACAACATTGTAGAGCGTTTCACATGAGAATCTCGCTTTTGCCAATATTTCCACGCATATAAAATGGTTATCAATGAACTACGAGAACACTTTTTTGGAAATTCCCGGTTCCCCCCTTTTTTTATAAAATCATGTCTTTATTGAAACAATTTTAATTTTACATTTTACATTTTCCCAGCAGGCAACTTTCTATTCCTTCTTTCTCCTACCTTCTATAAGCTTAAGAACAATTGTCAATACAAAAAAATCAGTTTTGCATACAACACACAAACTTTGAAGCAAAATGGCCCCTTTAGTACAGCTTTACAAAAGGTTTCATTACAATGCTACGCAAACATTTTTTTTTTTCAATTCAATTCAATTCATTTTATTTACCAAAATAAAAATTTTTCAATTTGTGTGAATAACTGGTTCATAGAGATTTGTTGTTCCTTGGAACTATTTCTTTTTTAATAACCGTTTGGTAACAGAAGGTTCTTAAAATGCAACTAAACAAAAACTAGGGAAAATTTGGCCAAAAAACCTAGTGAGATCGAAAACATTTTTTTTCTAACCCAAACAAAATGCAAATAAAAATGACATAATTTGATTGTTTTTTTTTTTTAACACATTTTAGTCACTTTGTAGTTTGAGGAACCAGAGAGAAGGGATACTCTTTTGACGAACCCTTAGCTAAATGAGTTGTACGCAAAGTTTAGTTGTTACTAATTTCAAATTTGATGAAAATCAGTTGTAATATCCCAAAATCTTACTTAAAACAGCAAAATAAGCTACGTTGTTTAAAGACTACCCCTCATAGACCATCCACAAACCATGTAGACACTTTTTTTAAATTTCTACCCTCCCCTCCCCCTCCTGAAAGCGTGAAACTATTCCCCTTCCTCCTAAGATTTCCACGTGTTTTTTTGTGTAAATTGCCCCAAAAACTAATCAAATATTAGGGACCATCCATAAACTACGTGGAAACTTTTTTGAAATCTAAGACGCCTCCCCCCCTCCCCCATTCGAGGACAATTTCAATACAAAAAAAAAAATTGTATGGAACGTAGACCCCTCCCCTGCCCCCTCCCCATAATCTGTCCATGTGGTTTCTGGATGGTCCCTTATGGGAGCGCCTTGTTCTTGTAATACACTTTCATTTTTTTTTTTTTTGAGTGTAAAGCGTTACACCGATCGTCGGTAACACGGTCGTTACCCCTCACCCACCATTTATTTATTTGTTTATTTATTTTTTATTGTCGAGACGTATGTACTGTGAATTTTGCCTTCCTCACTGAGGTAAGGCTATAATCCTGCTCTGAAAATGAACTTTTTATTAAAAGCTCCTAGACCCACCTTCATGTATACATATCGACTCAGAATCGAAAACTGAACAAATGTCTGTGTGTGTGTGTATGTGTGTGTGTATGTGTGTGTATGTATGTATGTGATCAAAATTCTCACTGAGTTTTCTCAGCACTGGCTGAACCGATTTAGATCGAACCAGTTGCATTCGACTTGGTTTAAGATCCCATACATCGCTATTGAATTGTTTGAAGTTTCGATAAGTAGTTCAAAAGTTATGTATAAAAACGTGTTTTCGCAAATATCCGGATCTCAATTATATGCACGTAAACTATGTCCGGATCCATCATCCGACCCATCGTTGGTTAGGTAATTGAGAGGCCTTTCCAATGAGTCCAAAACATTGAAGATCTGGCAACCCTGTCTCGAGTTATGACCACTTAAGGGATATTTATGTACTTTTTTGAAGCCGGATCTCACCTAAATGTATGTAAACTATGTCCGGATCCATCATCCGACCCATCGTTAGTTAGGCAATTGAGAGGCCTTTTCAATGAGTCCAAAACATTGAAGATCTGGCAACCCTGTCTCGAGTTATGATCACTTAAGTGATATTTATGTACTTTTTTAAAGCCGGATCTCACCTAAATGTATGTAAACTATGTCCGGATCCATCATCCGACCCATCGTTGGTTAGGCAATTGAAAGGCCTTTCCAAAGAGTCCAAAACATTGAAGATCTGGCAACCCTGTCTCGAGTTATGATCACTTAAGTGATATTTATGTACTTTTTTAAAGCCGGATCTCACCTAAATGTATGTAAACTATGTCCGAATCCATCATCCGACCCATCGTTGGTTAGGCAATTGAGAGGCCTTTCCAATGAGTCCAAAACATTGAAGATCTGGCAACCCTGTCTCGAGTTATGATCACTTAAGTGATATTTATGTACTTTTTTGAAGCCGGATCTCACCTAAATGTATGTAAACTATGTCCGGATCCATCATCCGACCCATCGTTGGTTAGTCATTTGAAAGGCCTTTCCAATGAGTCCAAAACATTGAAGATCTGGAAAGCCTGCCTCGAGTGATGACCACTTAAGTACTTTTTTGAAGCCGGATCTCACCTAAATGTATGTAAACTATGTCCGAATCCATCATCCGACCCATCGTTGGTTAGGCAATTGAGAGGCCTTTCCAATGAGTCCAAAACATTGAAGATCTGGCAACCCTGCCTCGAGTTATGACCACTTAAGTGATATTTATGTACTTTTTTGAAGCCGGATCTCACCTAAATGTATGTAAACTATGTCCGAATCCATCATCCGACCCATCGTTGGTTAGGCAATTGAGAGGCCTTTCCAATGAGTCCAAAACATTGAAGATCTGGCAACCCTGTCTTGAGTTATGATCACTTAAGTGATATTTATGTACTTTTTTGAAGCCGGATCTCACCTAAATGTATGTAAACTATGTCCGGATCCATCATCCGACCCATCGTTGGTTAGGCAATTGAAAGGCCTTTCCAAAGAGTCCAAAACATTGAAGATCTGGCAACCCTGTCTCGAGTTATGACCACTTAAGTGATATTTATGTACTTTTTTGAAGCCGGATCTCACCTAAATGTATGTAAACTATGTCCGAATCCATCATCCGACCCATCGTTGGTTAGGCAATTGAGAGGCCTTTCCAATGAGTCCAAAACATTGAAGATCTGGCAACCCTGTCTCGAGTTGGGTAATTCTCTACCAACTCACACGAAATCGGGAAAAGTTGCCCCGACCCCTCTTCGATTTGCGTGAAACTTTGTCCTAAGGGGTAACTTTTGTCCCTGATCACGAATCTGAGGTCCGTTTTTTGATATCTCGTGACGGAGGGCGGTACGACCCTTCCATTTTGAACATGCGAAAAAGAGGTGTTTTTCAATAATTTGCAGCCTGAAACGGTGATGAGATAGAAATTTGGTGTCAAAGGGACTTTTATGTAAAATTAGACGCCCGATTTGATGGCGTACTCAGAATTCCGAAAAACGTATTTTTCATCGAAAAAAACACTAAAAAAGTTTTAAAAATTCTCCCATTTTCCGTTACTCGACTGTAAAAATTTTGGAACATGTCATTTTATGGGAAATTTAATGTACTTTTCGAATCTATATTGTCCCAGAAGGGTCATTTTTTCATTTAGAACAAAATTTTTCATTTTAAAATTTCGTGTTTTTTCTAACTTTGCAGGGTTATTTTTTAGAGTGTAACAATGTTCTACAAAGTTGTAGAGCAGACAATTACAAAAAATTTGATATATAGACATAAGGGGTTTGCTTATAAACATCACAAGTTATCGCGATTTTACGAAAAAAAGTTTTGAAAAAGTTACTTTTTGCGTTTTTCTTTGTTTCGTCGTCCGTGTCTGTCGCGGGTCTGGAGTGGGTCTCGTGGCGCAGGGGTAGCGGCTTCGGCTGCCGATCCCGATGATGCTATGAGACGCGGGTTCGATTCCCGCCTTATCCACTGAGCTTCTATCGGATGGTGAAGTAAAACGTCGGTCCCGGTTTCTCCTGTCTCGTCAGAGGCGCTGGAGCAGAAATCCCACGTTAGAGGAAGGCCATGCCCCGGGGGGCGTAGTGCCAATAGTTTCGTTTCGTTTCGTCTGTCGCGGGTGACCATGAACGGCCATGATCGATGACGACCAACTTTTTTAAAACTTTTTTTCGTAAAATCGTGATAACTTGTGATGTTTATAAGCAAAACCCTTATGTATATATATTAAAATTTTTGTAATTGTCTGCTCTACAACTTTGTAGAACATTGTTACACTCTAAAAAATAACCCTGCAAAGTTAGAAAAAACACGAAATTTTAAAATGAAAAATTTTGTTCTAAATGAAAAAATGACCCTTCTGGGACAATGTAGATTCGAAAAGTACATTAAATTTCCCATAAAATGACATGTTCCAAAATTTTTTACAGTCGAGTAACGGAAAATGGGAGAATTTTAAAACTTTTTAGTGTTTTTTCGATGAAAATACGTTTTTTCGGAATTCTGAGTACGCCATCAAATCGGGCGTCTAATTTACATAAAAGTCCCTTTGACACCAAATTTCTATCTCATCACCGTTTCAGGCTGCAAATTATTGAAAAACACCTCTTTTTCGCATGTTCAAAATGGAAGGGGTCGTACCGCCCTCCGTCACGAGATATCAAAAAACGGACCTCGGATTCGTGATCAGGGACAAAAGTTACCCCTTAGGACAAAGTTTCACGCAAATCGAAGAGGGGTCGGGGCAACTGCTGTGTGAGTTGGCGGAGAATTACCCAGTTATGATCACTTAAGTGATATTTATGTACTTTTTTAAAGCCGGATCTCACCTAAATGTATGTAAACTATGTCCGGATCCATCATCCGACCCATCGTTGGTTAGGCAATTGAGAGGCCTTTCCAAAGAGTCCAAAACATTGAAGATCTGGCAACCCTGCCTCGAGTTATGACCACTTAAGTGATATTTATGTACTTTTTTGAAGCCGGATCTCACAGAAATGTATGTAAACTATGTCCGGATCCATCATCCGACCCATCGTGAGTTAGGTAATTGAAAGGCCTTTCCAATGAGTCCAAAACATTGAAGATCTGGCAACCCTGTCTCTAGTTATTACCACATAAGTTATATCTGTGTTTTTTCTGGAACTAAAAAAAGCTGAAATGTGTGTCCAAACCACTCATATTACCCATTTTTGGTAAAAAGTGAGGAAGGCATCAACCACATAGGTGGATTAGGTTAGTTTTCATTATAAAAGCGCATCATTTGAAGGGGGTGCGATTTTTGTAAAAATATAAATTTTCCTCAGTACTATGTTTAAATTTAAGATTAAATATAGCTGACAAAAATCTAAAATTCCAAATTTTTTATCGAAACAAATTAAACATTCCGAAAAATTCTGCTGAATGATTCCATATTTGAAAAACGTTACTTAATCCACCCTTAGGTGGTTGGCGCCTTCCTCACATTTAAAGATTGCTATCCAAAATGCAAGAAGTGCGTATATAACACTTAAGTGCTTATAACTTTTGATAGGGTTGTCAGTTCTTCAATGTTTTGGATGCGTTAGAAAGGTCTTTTGAATACCTATTCAACGATAGGTCGCATGAGAGATCCAGACAGAATTTTCATCAAAATATCTGAGATCCGGCCTCGAAAAAGTGCGTAAATAACACTTAAGTGCTTATAACTTTTGATAGGGTTGTCAGATTTTCAATGTCTTGGACGCGTTGGAAAGGTCTTTTAAAAACCTTTCTGAAAATGTATAGCATGACGGGTTTTCTTACAAAAACCACCCTTTTTACAATCTTCCGGACTTTTGTTAAAATGGTTTTTTTAGCATAACTTTTGAAGTACTTAACTAAACTGCATAATTTTTAATAGCGACTTATGGGACCCTAAGACGGATCGAATGAGGCCAAAACGGACAAAATCGGTTCAGCCAGTCTCAAGATAATCGAGTGACATTTTTTTGATCAACATCCCACCACACACACAGACATTTGCTCAGAAATTGATTCTGAGTCGATAGGTATAAATGAAGGTGGGTCTAGGAGGTCTAATTGAGAAGTTCATTTTTTCGAGTGATTTTATAGCCTTTCCTCAGTAACGTGAGGAAGGCAAAAATGTTTTAAATATATTTTTTTAATCTTTTTTCGGGTTTTTTTTTTAAAGATTGTCGTTTAATTTGTACTTTTTGCACTAAATTTTTCTTTTCTAAATAGGCTTTGAAAACTATTTTTTTTTATTAATTTGGATTGATAAAATAAAATTTGACTTCTTTCTAATGGTAAAGGTAAAAAGACTATTAAAAAATATATTTGTAAAGTTTTGCAATGGTTTGAGCTGTCAGAATACTATTCTCATTGATTTCTGGGATTTTTTTGCATATTTTTGAGAAAAGTTCTGTTTGAGCCTCCAATTTCCCGTCCCGGGAAAAAAAACATTTCCCGTTTCCCGGGAAATTTGTAAATTTCCCGAAATTCAAGCAAAAGTGTTGATTTTCTTATCTTTTTGCCAATTTTTTTTTTAATTTTAATTAAAAAAATATGAAAGAACTCAATTTTATTTTATTTTATTCAATTTACTGTTCATATTGAACTATCAGCTCGTCTTAAATTTTTATGACATGGGTTTTTTCAGATGATATTAATTTCTGAAACATTTTCAACTGGGAATAAATCTTGTTTATTTGTTGGGCAACACAAATAACGATTTTTTGGAATGAAAATAACCTGTTATACTTCTGGTATGTTTTTAAACTAATGTTATGAATTGATGTTATATTATTTTAAAATATGGTACCCCTTCCCGCCAAAATCAAAATTGAGATTTTTGTACGTTTTTCGTTTACCATGACCACATTTGATAAAAATTGATTTGAATGGTAGAGATTATTCTGAAACTTGAATTTTACTAAAACGGTTTTGGCTGCCGATGCGAAAAAATAATAACGATGAACACTAAAACCCATTTTTCTCGGATAATATACGAACTTCAAATTATGGTCAGTAAAGCTTATTAGGGCGTTAGATGTTTAAATATGAAACTAACTCAATTCAGTTTTGGGACTGAAATTTCTTTTAATCGGAGTTATTTATAAGGCTGAATCATAAAAAAATAACAAGGTACCAAAAAAAGCTAACATATTTCAAAAACTCGCTCAAAATATTTTCAAACTTTGGGATGTGATTGCAAAATTTGTATTTCAAGTGAAAAGGCAGATTTCTTAGGTAAAAGCAATGTTTATCTTTTTATTTATGAGCTCAAACTAGTTAGTTTTTTTCTGGAAAAAATACTTGTCATAAAAATCATATTTTTGCATTTTTTTTTCATTTCGACTCACAAACTGGTCACAGAGACAAATTAAGAAGAAATTTTGTGGTTTTGGAGCATGTGTTCATTTTATTCACTGTCCAAACACTACTTCCTATAAAAAAGCTTGATTGATATTTTGTACGAATGGAGAAACAGCTTATAAATTTAGAATTTTTTTCTATTTTTATTAAGCTCCTTACACTTATTTAGACCATTTAAGTTGCAATTTTACAAAAAAAATATGTACAAAATATCATTCAGAACCAGGTTTAGAACAATTTTCGATAAATTTAAAATTTCCTGAGAATTCCCGGGATTTCCCGGGAAATTTGAAACCCCGGGAAATTGGACGCTCTAGTTTTGTTAGTTTGAAAAATAATCGAGCTTGGAATAAAAAAGTTAATTGACATCTTTTTTTTATTTTTTTATTTGCTACTTACAGGAACATTTAGAAAAAGATTTTTTATCAATTGAGCTCTCTACGAAATCGATCTTTTTTTGCAATATTAATTTTTGTAGTTTTTAATCCGGCTGAAACATTTTTGGTATCTTCGGTAAGCCCAAAAAAGACATGTCTTGCATGATTAGTTTGTTCATATAATTATCCAATGAATGAATTTCTCGAGAGTCTTATTTTCCGTCCCGGGAACTCCCGTTATTTTTTTTTTTGTAAATTTTCAGGAATTCCCAAAATTCAAGTAAAAAACAAGTTTCCTTAACTTTTGGCACTATTGTTTTTAAATTTTTAAATAATTATAAGATAAATGTATTTAGTTTGATTTAATTCAAATTAATTTGCTGATCGTATTGAACAAACCAGCTCTTCCGAAAATCTGAACTCATGGTTTATTTCAGATATTATGTGAACCCTTTAAAAACCAAATTGTTTGCTCTACAGCATTGCCTTGGCGTTCTCGATTGCGAGATTCCTATTCGAAGCTGTCCGAAGGCTTGATTGTTGAGGCAATTGTAAACCTCTTTTTACACCTAGCTTCCATCCACCCCGGGAATCGAACTGACGACCTTTGGATTGTTAGTCCAACTGCCTACCAGCGACTTCACCGAGACAGGACCCAGAGAGACGACTCCTACAGCTGGACTGAGCTAACGACCTGGGCAAACATTTACTTCCCCCTCCGTTAATCTCGTCTCGAAAAATGCCACCGGGACCGTCTGGGATCGAACCCAGGCCGGTAACATTACATTTCAACATATTGGATTGCGCTGAAATTTCTATAAATTGGAAATATATTTGCACATGCATCTTCCACTCAGCCAAAGCACCACCATCACGTGACTTCCCATAACTAAGCCAATAAATTTACTCAATGTTCCGTGTAAGCAGTGTAAGAAACAACACAATCCCCAAACCGACAACCCAAAACCCGAAACCAAAATCACAGAGAACCCAGCCAAGTTGCAATTACTGTCAAAACCGCTGTGTTTGCGCCACAGGATCCGAACGAAATCGGCCACCGAAAAATCCAGATTTCCACCCCTTGGCGATGCATATGCTAGGGAAACAAAAATGCTTTCGCAAAAAAAAAAAAACGAGGGAAAAAATAACACAAATTCTCGCAAATTGCCGGAACTCTCTCACACACACACACGAGCATAAGTGGATCCAAAAAAAGAAGGGGGTTGGGGCAAGATCAACCGCTTCCAGGAATCTCGTACAAGCGCAGGTGGGTGGTTTTTTTTTCTTCTCTCTCGTCGGGAAAATCCTCTGAACTGGATGGGCAAATCTCCGGCGGTAGCATAAGACTTTGATTTGAAACACAAACAGAATGCTTGAAACAAATCTGATTTTAACGAGGCACGTCCCCGGCGACCGGCGTTGGCGTCGTCGTCCTTGGCAAGGATCTTTTGCCGTAAGGAGGACATTTTGCCAATTGTGGTGGTGGTGGTGGTGGCGGTGTAATCGTGACAAAACAATGATGCACGTGGCGCAAGAAGTTGGGGTGAGGAAAAGTACACCTCTGGTGGGAAAATGGGAAAATCTGCAATTTTGAAGAGGGAAAGCAAGAATCGGAACGAAGTGGTTGGGAAGTGACTTTGAATTGAAATAAGTTGAGAAAATTTGAATTTTTTTAAAAGATTATTAAACATCAAAGGAACACAGTACAATAAATTAAAGAATAACATCGAGAATGATAACGGATTTCATGCTAGAAAAAAGTAAATTTACATCTTGTTCTATGTAATTTTACATATCGTCATCAGCGGCGACATTGGGTCTGGGGTGAGATTGGGTCATACAATAGAAATTCGTATGACCTAATCTTATCCCTCAGACCCAGACCCAATATCACCCTTGATGAAGGTACTTCAAATGAATTAAGGTAAAATTACATCGAAAAAGAAGTAATATCAAATCATCTTATTTTTCAACCTTTCAAAATTAATCGTATTCGCTGTTTTTATAGGAACAGTATAGTCTACTTTACATTTAGCTGATGTTAATTCAATGTGATCTTACAAATCTCATGTTAACTTTGGATATTTCATAAAATTTTATGTAAAATTCCATGCATGTAAATTTACGTTATTCATTTTTGCTACTTAAATTCTCATGTAATTCAAACACAATCGTCCACAAAATCAACTCCAACTTTGAAACTGCCACAAACTCTATCAAAAACTCGCTCCCAACGTCCCAATAACCTCCTAAATATCATCAAAGAGGCCATATACGTTTTGATGTTATCATGACCCCTCCCACCAGCCAATTTTACTGTCCGTCTGCACCCACAAAATGGCGCGGAAAACTGCCAGCTCCGAGCCGGCTCCAAAAGTATCCTAATTATATTTTAATTGAACGCCATTAGCGTGCGCCAAACCGAGTCGATGGTTTGTGAGTTCTACAAGGAGGGGGATGACACTCGAAGAGAAAGTGCACAGCAGCGGGAAGGGATGGAAGGAGGGGGGGGGGAGGGGAAACGGTCCGTTTGATTTAGTGGCAAATGAAGCTTGTCTATTAATTAAAACGGACCAGCAGCAGGGAAATGAATTTCGAATGATAATTGGCGCAGAAAATGATGACGAACTTGGCTGAAATTGGAAAAGTTGTGGAGGTATTTTTTTTGTGATTTGGTTAATAAAATTAGTTTTGAGAAAACTAAAATTTTCAAAAAAATTGATCAGCTTTGTCAGTTTAGAGTAATTACTACAATTTCCAGAATAGACACCCTTTAATCTAAAAACATCTGTCAACTCTAACTTTCAGACAACTTTCACTTTAGGACAACCTCCACTTTTGTCAACCACTAAATTGGACAACATTCGATTACCAATTAGAACAAAATCCCATTTAGACAACCTCCACGTTGATAAACATCAACTTTTGATAACCTCAACATCAGACAACAATATCTTAGGACAACCTCTACTTTTGAACAATCTCCACTTTTGGTCAACAACCACTTTTGGACAACATCCACTTTTTGACAACCTCCACTTTGAACAACCTTTACTTTTGAACAACCTTCACTTTTGGACAACCTTCACTTTTGGACAACCTTCACATTTGGACAACCTTCATTTTTGGACAACCTTCACTTTTGGACAACCTTCACTTTGGACATGTTCCACTTTGAAAATTCTTAACTTTTGATAACCTCAACTTTGACCTCCACTTTTGGTCAACCTCCACTTTTGGACAACCTTAACTTAAGAACAACATCCACTTTTGGACAACCTCCACTTTTGGACAACCTTCATTTTTGGACAACTTTCTCTTTGCACAACCTCCACTTTTGGACAACCTTTACTTTTCCACAACCTCTACTTTTGGACAACCGTCACTTTTGGACAACCTTCACTTTGGACAACCTTTACTTTTGAACAACCTCCACTTTGTCACAACCTCCACTTTTGGACAACCGTCACTTTTGGACAACCGTCACTTTTGGACAACCTCTAATTTGGACAACCTTTCCTTTTGAACAGTTTCCACTTTTGGACAACTTTCTCTTTGGACAGCCTCCACTTTTGACAGCCTCCACTTTTGGACAACATCCACTTTTGGACAACCTCCACTTTTGGACAACCTTCATTTTTGGACAACTTTCTCTTTGGACAACCTCCACTTTTGGACAACCTTTACTTTTCCACAACCTCTACTTTTGGACAACCGTCACTTTTGGACAACCTTCACTTTGGACAACCTTTACTTTTGAACAACCTCCACTTTGTCACAACCTCCACTTTGTCACAACCTCCACTTTTGGACAACCGTCACTTTTGGACAACCTCTAATTTTGGACAACCTTTCCTTTTGAACAGTTTCCACTTTTGGACAACTTTCTCTTTGGACAGCCTCCACTTTTGACAGCCTCCACTTTTGGACAACATCCACTTTTGGACAACCTCCACTTTTGGACAACCTTCATTTTTGGACAACTTTCTCTTTGGACAACCTCCACTTTTGGACAACCTTTACTTTTCCACAACCTCTACTTTTGGACAACCGTCACTTTTGGACAACCTTCACTTTGGACAACCTTTACTTTTGAACAACCTCCACTTTGTCACAACCTCCACTTTTGGACAACCGTCACTTTTGGACAACCGTCACTTTTGGACAACCTCTAATTTGGACAACCGTCACTTTTGGACAACCGTCACTTTTGGACAACCTCTTATTTTGGACAACCTTTCCTTTTGAACAGTTTCCACTTTTGTACAACTTTCTCTTTGGACAGCCTCCACTTTTGACAGCCTCCACTTTTGGACAACATCCACTTTTGGACAACCTCCACTTTTGGACAACCTTCATTTTTGGACAACTTTCTCTTTGGACAACCTCCACTTTTGGACAACCTTTACTTTTCCACAACCTCTACTTTTGGACAACCGTCACTTTTGGACAACCTTCACTTTGGACAACCTTTACTTTTGAACAACCTCCACTTTGTCACAACCTCCACTTTTGGACAACCGTCACTTTTGGACAACCTCTAATTTTGGACAACCTTTCCTTTTGAACAGTTTCCACTTTTGGACAACTTTCTCTTTGGACAGCCTCCACTTTTGACAGCCTCCACTTTTGGACAACATCCACTTTTGGACAACCTCCACTTTTGGACAACCTTCATTTTTGGACAACTTTCTCTTTGGACAACCTCCACTTTTGGACAACCTTTAATTTTCCACAACCTCTACTTTTGGACAACCGTCACTTTTGGACAACCTTCACTTTGGACAACCTTTACTTTTGAACAACCTCCACTTTGTCACAACCTCCACTTTTGGACAACCGTCACTTTTGGACAACCTCTAATTTTGGACAACCTTTCCTTTTGAACAGTTTCCACTTTTGGACAACTTTCTCTTTGGACAGCCTCCACTTTTGACAGCCTCCACTTTTGGACAACATCCACTTTTGGACAACCTCCACTTTTGGACAACCTTCATTTTAGGACAACTTTCTCTTTGGACAACCTCCACTTTTGGACAACCTTTACTTTTCCACAACCTCTACTTTTGGACAACCGTCACTTTTGGACAACCGTAACTTTTGGACAACCTCTAATTTTGGACAACCTTTACTTTTGAACAGCTTCCACTTATGGACAACTTTCACTTTTGGACAACCTTCACTTTGGACAGCCTCCACTTTTTGACAACCTTCACTTTGGACATGTTCCACTTTGAAAATTCTTAACTTTTGATAACCTCAATTTGGACAACCTCTAATTTTGGACAACATTTACTTTTGAACAGCTTCCACTTTTGGACAGCCTCCACTTTGGACAACTTTCTCTTTGGATTCCTCCACTTTTGGACAACCTTAACTTTTGGACAACCTCCACTTTTGGAAAACCTCCACTTTTGGACAACCTACACTTTTGACAGCCTCCACTTTTGGACAACCTCCATTTTTGGACAACAGTCACTTTGGACAACCTCCACTTTTGAAAACCTCCATTTTTGGACAACCTCCACTTTTTGACAACCTTCACTTTGGACATGTTCCACTTTGAAAATTCTTAACTTTCGATAACCTCAACTTTGGACAACCTCTAATTTTGGACAACATTTATTTTTGAACAGCTTCCACTTTTGGACAGCCTCCACTTTGGACAACTTTCTCTTTGGATGCCTCCACTTTTGGACAACCTCCACTTTTGGAAAACCTCCACTTTTGGAAAGCCTCCACTTTTGGACAACCTCCACTTTTGGACAACCTCCACTTTGGACAACTTTCACTTTGGACATGTTCCACTTTGAAAATTCTTAACTTTTTAAAACCTCAACTTTGGACAACCTCTAATTTTGGACAACAGCCTCCACTTTGGACAACTTTCACTTTTGGACAACCTCCACTTTTGGAAAACCTCCACTTTTGGAAAAACCTCCATTTTTGGACAACCTCCACTTTTGACTGCCTCTACTTTTGGACAACCTTCACTTTTGGACAACCTTCACTTTTGGACAACCTCCACTTTGGACAACTTTCACTTTGGACATGTTCCACTTTGAAAATTCTTAACTTTTTAAAACCTCAACTTTGGACAACCTCTAATTTTGGACAACAGCCTCCACTTTGGACAACTTTCACTTTTGGACAACCTCCACTTTTGGAAAACCTCCACTTTTGGAAAAACCTCCATTTTTGGACAACCTCCACTTTTGACTGCCTCTACTTTTGGACAACCTTCACTTTTTGACAACCTTCACTTTTGGACAGCCTCCACTTTGGACAACCTCCACTCTGGATATCCTCCAGTTTTAGACGAATACCTCTTTGGCCATCTAATTCAGATTTTAAAATTCTAAGTCCACTGTTGATTCAAGATATTCCACATGCTGTTTCTAACTTCCTCTCAAAAGCAAATGCTCCAAATTGATTCTAAGCCTATACTTTCCGGCTCACAAAATAGGTCGTTATTTTGAAGGCCACCCCCTCTTCCCGAGTGCGGCGCATAATTCTTCGAGAAAGACAGAAAAAAAAGTCAAACCCCACCACCAGCACACTTTTCCTCGCCAGGCATGTGGCACTTGAATTTATGGTTGTATCTATAACTACCAGGTTGGGGTTTCCCACCTCCCAGATCGCAGATTTTGCCACTTCACTCTCCACACCTCCACCTCCAAGCACCCACCTTCATCGTCATCATCATCATCCGGCAAGCTACTTCTACATGCTTTTTTCGTCTCCGAGCTCTCTGTGCTTCTGAAGAAGAGCATAATGGGGGGACACACACACGCGATAGCGTTGGCGGCGGTGGCGTTGTTTTGGCCTCGTTCGTCGTCGAGAGGTTTCCCACTCCCTCCCCTGCCGACCTTTTTCCAAGGCAAATATCTCATCTCATCGCGTTGCAGAGACTCGTGGAAGGGAGGCAGGGCGGGGGACACCTCGTGAGTGTCGTGATTGTGTCGTTGATAACGATCTTCTGCACACACACCGAGAGAGACACACAGAGGTAGAAGCCCTACCGTTTGCCTTGGTGCTCCGAAGAGATCCTAGGAAAAGTGAGTTGGCGGCAACCGTGTTTGCCTACGGGTGCAAAAAAGCAAACGAACAAATCCCCGTACCACACCTACGGAGGGCGCACGTGAGCTTGGGTGACGCAAGGACCTGCACGGATCGGTGACGGGGTTGGTAAGGACCGAAAAGGGGGTAAACGTAGCTAAAGCCAAAGCACAAATAAATTATCCACACAAGATGAATACGTAATATCTTAATCTTCATCATATTATGTGTCTCCAGGGTTCGCCATAGATCCTTGGATCGCCCAAAAATCCTGGAGAGCAGGGATGAGAACGACTTGATTCTGCAATTAGTCAGTTGGAAGTTTTCGAAGTTCTCACGGCTTCAGTCTTCATGGTTCAACTTCTGACTTCTAACCCTACTGTCTACTGACTCAACCGTCTACCGACTTCTGGCTTCTGACTCTACTGTCTACTGATTTTAGACTCTACAGTCTACTGACTTTTGACTCAACTCTCTTCTGACTCTACTGTCTGATGACTTTTGGCATCTGACTCTACTGTTAACTGACTCTACTGTCTACTAACATTTAGCTTCTCACTGTACTGTCCAATGACTACTGACTCTTCTGTCTACTGATTTCAGACTCTACAGCCTACTAACTTTTGGCTTCTGACTCTACTGTCTACTGATTTCTGACTTATCTGTCTACTGACTTCTGGCTCCTGACACTACTGTTTACTGACTTCTGGCTTCTGACTCTACTGTCTGCTGATTTCTAACTCTACTGTCTACTAACTCTACCATCTACCGACTTCTGGCTTCTGACTCTACTGTCTACTGGTTTCAGACTCTACAATCTACTGACTTCTGACTCAACTGTCTACTGACTCTACTATCTACTGACTCTACTGTCTACCTTCTCAACTGTCTGATAACTTTTGGCTTCTGACTCTACTGTTAACTGACTCTACTGTCTACTAACATTTAGCTTCTCACTCTACTGTCCAATGACTACTGACTCTACTGTCTGCTGATTTCTGACTCTACTGTCAGCTGATTTCTAACTCTACTGTCTACTAACTTTTGGCTTCTGACTCTAATGTCTACTGACTTCTGGTCTCCAACTCTACTGTCTACTGGCTTCTAACTTTACTGTCTATTGTCTACTGTCTACAGTCTGGGAAACCCCAACTGTCTACAGTCTGGGAAACCCCAACTGTCTACAGTCTGGGAAACCCCAACTGTCTACAGTCTACAGTCTACAGTCTACAGTTTACAGTCTACAGTCTCTACAGTCTACAGTCTACAGTCTACAGTCTACAGTCTACAGTCTACAGTCTACAGTCTACAGTCTACAGTCTACAGTCTACAGTCTACAGTCTACAGTCTACAGTCTACAGTCTACAGTCTACAGTCTCTACAGTCTACAGTCTACAGTCTACAGTCTACTGCCTTCTGTCAACAGCTTTCTGAAATCAACTGTCACTATTTAAATCTTGAAGTCCGTACTTGTGATGAAACTTTTAAAGACATGCATTTTTTTTTCAAGGCTCGGTGACATTCCCATCTCTGCCCTTGAATCCCGAGCAAGGAGCGCTGGATCTAGACCGGAGCACGAAGCCAGCAAAAAAATCTAGCTCTAGCTGCAAAAAAAGGGTTTTTGTCGTCGGTATACCTGACCTGGGTTGGCTCGACTTTTGCGAGAACGCTCTGCACGGACCGAGCATTAAGCGATGAAATAACATTATGTATGCATCATTAAAGTTGCATTATGTCCCAGAGAGAGGAAGAGGAATCGTGTTTGTTTTTATGCGAACTAAACAAATATTAATGTGATCTCATTCACTAATTAGCAGGAAGAACTGTGGGAGTGAAGTACAGGAGCGGGATTTTGATGTCCTGAAGAGGGCTGCAAGATTTGTCAGTCATAATTTATCTGCTTTTTATTGCATTCGTTATATCTTGAACTGTTTTAAAATCAAAATTGAAGCTTTTATTCAATATAAAATAAGGCAGTGTTGCCAGAAAACTTAAAATGAAAATCAAAAAAAATCAATGTCGTCTACTTGAAAATTTAAAATATTTGAAGAACAAAAGTCCAATCAATTCCACTTCATTCTCGAATCTAATAACAGTGTTGCCAGAC
Source organism: Culex quinquefasciatus (assembly GCF_015732765.1). Taxonomy (NCBI): domain Eukaryota; kingdom Metazoa; phylum Arthropoda; class Insecta; order Diptera; family Culicidae; genus Culex; species Culex quinquefasciatus. Next base: position 9,054,567 of record NC_051861.1, read on the forward strand.
CGTCAATTGGTCATTCTGCAACCTTTCAAATGATATTCGACAAGTTAGAATCAGAAATCATAATGATCAAAATTGGCGACAGCTAACTTTGAAGGGGAACGTTAATTTCACTTAAGTGCAGATAATACTATACAGTGTTGCCAGATCTTAAAATTTTCAAAACGTTAAAATTTTCAGTACAAATGAATGAAAATAGTTAAATAAAAAATTGCCATCAACTCATTAAAACTTCACAAAATTGGTAAAAGTTCCAATTAAATCGTCTGAAATGATTTTGTTGCACTTGACAGCAGTTATTTTCCAACAAAAAAAAAAAAAACTCAACACAAAAACGCCCTTGGGACAGCCAGATTGAGCAAACTTTGCGCCGGCAGTGCCTACCCGCAGGGGCACATAGCACAAGTTCAACAAATGGGACTTGATGGAATTGATCGGCAATTATCTAGCCAATGAGTTTTGTTTGCCAGCAAATTGGACAACAACCGTCCTGGCCCAGCTTGTTTGCCCTCGATTTCCTACTGGGAAATTGGCAATTTTCGTAACGATTTGCTGTTATTATTATTTTTTTCCTGCTGGTCACATAACTTTAGGCGAATGCTTTTACCTGAGCTTAAAGCTTGTTTTTTACTCTCGAAATCCAAATTCGTAGCTTACCTGAAAAAAGAAAGAAAAAGAAATGTTTAGAATTTTTCAACCAATTAACTGGTGGGAGACACAAATATTTTGAAAGCACTCAAGCAAGCGCTCGACTTTTAGTTAGTTTGGCCAACCAGCCGTGCACGCTAATTGCTATTGGATGACGAATTATGGCTTTTAATCGCGATAGGAAGCAGCAGGGAGTTGGGGGCGGTTTCCGACAAAAGTTCAACGGACCGTAACTGAAAACCGTAGGGTGAAGTCATTTTGAATAAAATCGATTTGCCAAGCTGAATAAATACGACGATTGCTGAAAAAGTCGAGCTTTGCATCGAGCTTTCAAAACTCGTCAAGTTTTGTGTTATTTAAAACATTTCACCCCACTTGCCGGTGCCCAGCAACCGTAAGGAGCTCCGGCGTAGGGAAAAAACACAGAGATTACACGAACATCAATTACCTAAAATTAATTAAGTCTTGCCGACATCTGCCAGCGAGCTTTAATCGATGTGCTCCCCCCCACCAACCTTCGACTTTTCCATTTCTCAAACTTGCTTTATCGTCCTCGTCAAACTGGGTGTGGCACCTTACGGTGAAAGCTGGCCACTTGATTTCATTAGGCTCCTACACGTTCCACTCTAGCGTATTCAAATTAACTTTTAATTATAAAGGTGACTCCCCGGGGGGTGACCTTGCCGTCAAGGAGTTCTTTGTTTCGAATAAGCTGGAAACTTTAAACGCCTGAATGTAGGCAGCGCTGATTGTGGTCAAAAGCCAGGCTTATGCATCGCTAGAGTAACAGGAGAGTTCTAAAAACGTTCTGTGACAAAGCTACCCCGCATCGACTCGGGTGTGTCATCTCGTCCCAGAATAATACTGAAATATTAAACTTAATGTCACAATACGTGCCTAAATAAAGAATGGGTGCCAAACGACAAGTTATTTGCCTTCTCCGTAGTCGCACACGATGAAGACGACACACCGGCTGTCGACTAATGTCTTCATCGTTGGAAATTCCAGTCATTCACACATACGGTGACACAGACACATACAGTGCCGGCCTGCCACACCCACAGACTTGTTAAAACTTTTAATCGGTACCCCTGAATGATGAATGTTCCGTTTTTGCTCATTTCGTACGGCATTCCGTAGATGTGTATGTCGGGGAGGGGTGCGCACACCTTTTCGGTGCTGCTGCCCTCTCTGTGTCATGTGTATCGAAAGAGGAGACCCGTGTCGATGTCACAGCCACAAACCAAAAGAGCAAACGGCAAAACTAGCATTTTCCAAACGGGAGAAAGAGAGGGGGGGGGGGGTCCCGAATCGACACAGACGACCGTGTCCTGGCTGGGGCCAGAAGCGATGATGAAGTTCATCATAAAACCATAAGACAGGTGCGATATTTGTCATCGGGTCCTGGGAATCAATTTATTATTTAGGTGTGCTCGGAGCAGCGTGATGTTTGAGGGAAAAGGACCAAGATCGTTCTGCGTCAGTTTTTGGGGATTGAAAACGGGGACTTTGGTTAGTTATGGGATCTTTTGTCATTTTACGATGATATAATGTATCTAACAATTCTATAAAATAGTTATACTACACTACTGTACTTACAGCTATTGTTTGACAAGATTGACAGTTGACAGATAATGTTAGAAATAACCGTACTTACCCCTTGAAATCAAACTCCTTCACTTACCTTACTCTTTTTCACGCTATACCAACTCTTCAAACAATAGAGTTGACTCCTTCCCACTGAAGTCCGTACTTGAGAGGTGACAGCGAAGACAGAAAAACCTCAAACCGTCAAGCTATAATGAAGCTCACTTGCCATCAGCTCTGAGAGCACGTGAGACATTTATGTGACTTGTGGTTCGAGGGGTGTCTGCGGGGCGAATGCTTGGCTTCACAAAATGCACAAATGCTCCTGGTGACGGTAGCGATGGCAGCTACCAGGACGGCTGAGGTTGCGATGTCTGGTGTGACTTTTGAGCTTGAGACAGTTTTCTTTTTTTCGGTTTTTGGCGATGATCTGGCTCAACTTGGCTTGCCTTAAATTCAACAGACCAAACTGTTCTTAACTTGATTTATATTGGCTTGACTAGTCTTCACTTCACTTTGCTTGACTTCACATGACTTCACTTGAATCACTTGACTTCACTTGACTTAAACTTAAACACTTAAATTCACAAAAAAATACTTGACTTCACTTGATCCCACTTGACTTCTCTGGACTTCACTTAACTTCACTTGACTTCACTTAACATCACTTGATCCCACTTGAGTTCACTTGACTTAATTTGACTTCACTTGACTTTATTTGACTTTATACTTAAACACTCAAATTCACAAAAAATACTTGACTTTACTTCACTTGACTTCACTTCACTTCACTTCACATGATTTCAAATGACTTCACATGACTTCACTTGGCTTCACTTGAATTCACTTGACTTCACTTAACATCACTTGATCCCACTTGACTTGACTTGACTTCACATGACTTAACTTGTCTTCACTTGACTTCACATGACTTCACTTGACTTCACTTCACTTCACATGATTTCAAATGACTTCACATGACTTCACATGAATTCACTTGGCTTCACTTGACTTCACTTAACATCACTTGATCCCACTTGACTTGACTTGACTTCACTTGGCTTCACTTAACTTCACTTTACTTCACTTAAAATCACTTTATCCCACTTAGCTTCACTTGACTTCATTTGACTTCACTTGACTTCTCTTGACTTCACTTGACTTTAAACTTAAACACTTAAATTCACTTCACTTCACTTCACTTCACATGATTTCAAATGACTTCACATGACTTCAATTGGCTTCACTTGGCTTCACTTGACTTCACTTGACTTCACTTAACATCACTTGACCCCCTTTGACTTCACTTGACTTGACTTCACTTGACTTTAAACTTAAACACTCAAATTCACAAAAAATGCTAGACTTTACTTCACTTCACATAATTTCAAATGACTTCACTTGGCTTCACTTGCCTTCACTTAACATCACTTGATCCCACTTGACTTGACTTGACTTCACATGATTTCACTTGGCTTCACTTGGCTTCACTTGACTTCACTTAACATCGCTTAATCCCACTTGACTTGACTTGACTTCACTTGGCTTCACTTAACTTCACTTGACTTCACTTAACATCTTTTTATCCCACTTGTCTTCACTTGACTTCATTAGACTTCACTTGACTTCTCTTGACTTCACTTGACTTTAAACTCAAACACTTAAATTCACCAAAAAATGCTTGACTTTACTTCACTTGACTGCACTTCACTTCACATGATTTCAAATGACTTCACATGACTTCACTTGACTTCACTTGACTTTAAACTTAAACACTTAAATTCACAAAAAAAATGCTAGACTTTACTTCACTTCACATAATTTCAAATGACTTCACATGACTTCACTTGGCTTCACTTGACTTCACTTAACATCACTTGATCCCACTTGACTTGACTTGACTTCACATGAATTCACTTGGCTTCACTTGACTTCTCTTAACATCACTTGATCCTACTTGACTTGACTTGACTTCACTTGGCTTCACTTAACTTCACTTGACTTCACTTAACATCACTTTATCCCACTTGACTTCATTAGACTTCACTTGACTTCTCTTGACTTCACTTGACTTTAAACTTAAACACTTAAATTCACCAAAAAATGCTTGACTTTACTTCACTTGACTGCACTTCACTTCACATGATTTCAAATGACTTCACATGACTTCACATGACTTCACATGACTTCACTTGGCTTCACTTGGCTTCACTTGAGTTCACCTGAATTAACTTAACATCACTTGACCCCACTTTGACTTGTTCTTGTTGTTCTGTTGTTCTGTTGTTCTGTTGTTCTTCACTTGTTCACTGTTGTTCTTGTTTGATTTTACTTACCTGTTTACTGTTTTTCTGTTATCTGTTGTTATGATTATTTGTTCTGTTGTACTATCTTGTCCGTTGTTTGTTGTTCAATAAATTTGGCTTTGCTGCAAAAATAAAGTTTCTCAGGTCTGTTGTTCTGTTGTTCTGTTGTTCTGTCTTCTTTTATTCTGTTCTATTGTTCTATTGCACTGTTTTTCTACACTAATTTGATCTCGAGCTCAACTTTTCTAAGCCCCTTCTCGATTTCAAACAGCACCTGCGGTTGCCAACCAACCCGGTGTCACCCTCGCACGCAAAAAAAAAGAGGCAAGAAACCTCTGATTAGAAGATCAAGATAAATTGTCGTACTTGACTATGCCATCATTAGCACGAAAAGGTGTGCTCTGTCCTCGACGACGACGGCGCCGGTTTCGGTCACGTTGTGCACAGATGCATCGTCGTCCTGCTCGACGGCGTCCTCGAGGATGCTCTCGTCGTCGTCGTTTCGGTCTGGCGGAAGCCAGGAAATGAAACGAATCGCTCCGGGTGCTGTTCTGGCTGTTTCTCCCAGTCTCCAGGACGGTGACAACGCCGGCTTTTGCGAACCAAAGGAAGGTACACCGAAACACCCCCTTCCTCTTAATTAAACTTTTATCTCAATTTATTCAGTCGGCATGTAAATGGGAACGACGATGTGGCCTTGGGTTTTTTTCTTCTTCTTTCGTTGTTTTTATGTTCTGGTTGGTGTTTTTTCGCCCGTTTCCGATGCACGATTCCAGGGATAATTCGATTAATTATTCATTTCAGAGGACTTGAAAAAAAAGCGGTTTGGTGTAAAAAAGGTTATTGACGAACAAAGTTAAGCTTTGAATGTTGTTTGCAATCTGTTCTTTTTAGCAAAGCTTTAGAAAAGCCTGAAATTATTTTTTTCGGAAACTGCGCCTTAAAGTAGGCAACAACTGATTATGCGTGACATGAACCGCAGTTAATCAAATCAGCTGCCATTTTCCTCTCAAATTTCCATGATAATTTAATCCTCCCAGCGCCTTCTGCTGAGCCATCATCAATTAAATCACCACAGCGAAGCGGCGGATCCTCAGCCCTGGAATTATGCTCGTATGCAGCATAATCATGAAATCGACTCCGGAACCGCCTCGAAAAAGTGCTCATTTCCTCTCGCGCTAGCATTTATTACCGGACGGAGGAGGAGCAGGAGGTCAACAAACATACCAAAGCTTCTTCTTGGGGGCAACCCCTCCCGGACCAACATCCATCGCAGCGTGAGAAATAGATCGTCCCAGTTTTTACAGACCGTGTGAGTGTTAGGGTGTTGGTCGTTTGTGATATTTTGTTTTCTTGCTACAATTTAGTTCGTTTTCATTGTAGTAAATTCTGTTTATTCTAAGTTTTCATATTTAAATTAATCAATTTAATATCCAATTTTTAGCAAAAATTCGAAGACAAGATCACCCTAACACCCCACCATGTGAGTTAGTGCACGGGTCTGCTGGTTTGGAAAATGGGAAAATTTATGGCCCCGGCCCCTGGACCAGATAGACAAAAGAAAAACCACACATCCGTATGATAGAAGAAAAAAAAACTAACCAACATCCAAATTGCCATTCTGGCAGCCAGCTTGGCTTGTTTTTCTCCAGCATTTCCAGCTCCGATGAGATATGGGAAACTGATACTGGGTTCGCACTTTGCTCCGGAACAAGCTCGCCAAGCTAAAAGCTTCCGACCCTCCGCCACGTGGGAGGAGACCACAGTCCCTCCCTGCTAATTTTGTCCGACCTCCCATTGCGAGTGAGGAGGCGGGGGGTGGAACCGGTCGTGATTTGGATATATGATCCGGTCCGGAGCGTATCAGGTTGCGGGGTGGGGCTGCAATTTGCCTTGGCACCAAATCTCCGGCACGTAAATCAACGCGGAATCTGAGTTTGGCCACGTGCAGCGCGTGATTCACGGGAATTTCGGGCTGAATTATGAGCAGTTTGGGCGTTCCTGTGAATCTGGAGCGCGGTGAAAGCTGAACTCAGAATTTGGTTATCGAATGTATGTTGGGAGGTCATGACCTTAAAGCTATCTGTTTAAAATAGCCTTAAGAATTTTTACTTGGCCTCATTTGATTTCACTTGACTTCAATTGACATAACTTGATAACAGTTGACTGCACGTGACTTCACTTGACTTGACTTCATTTGACTTCACTTGATTTCGCTCGACTTCAGTTGACTTCACTTGACTTCACTTGACTTCACTTGACTTCACTTGACTTCACTTGACTTACCTCGAGTTCAAATAACTTACCTTGACTTCATTGGACTCCACTTTATTGCACTTGCCTTTATTGGACATAATTTCACTACCTTAACTTCATTTTATTATGCATTTTCACTTCCTTAATGTACTACTTGAAGTCCGTATTAGTAATCAATTCAGTTTACTTATTTTTTTATAAGCTCACGGCTGAAAGACGAATCTACAAGAATTTTTGAAACGCAGGTAGCTTTCAGCTAAATTAATTTAAGGCTGATCATCATTCAAAAGCGAGCTTAAAGAACTCCACATGCTCCCCTTTCTTGACGCTTTAAAACAAATTCCAAAAGAAAAATCTTCATCGCTGACAATGGCAGCCTACGCCTCAAAAGTCCTACTAAAGAAGATGAGCTATCGCTTCCAGCGTTTCACTCCCCGGCTGGAATCGCTTTTAAATTGATTGGAAAAGTTTTTGACACACACACACACACCGAAACCAACAAGTCAGTTTGTAATGTGACAAATAAATTCCTCCACACCAGCAAATTTTTGGGCGATCCGATCTCCGGCAAATCGATGGAACCAAATTGAACCAAATCGAACTGTCACAACTGCATGTTGCTGCTGTCAGTCACAGTCCTGGGGATGGGTTTGAAAGAAAAAAAAGTTGGACAATTTCACAGGGATACACACACACTTTTGGGGAGAGTGTGTCGTGTCTGCCGAAAAGGATTTGAAAAATAGATGTCAATAGCAGCGAAGGCATCATGGTCCCTCTGGGATGCTTCTGGCGGAGTCACTCCCCCCAGAGGCTGGTGATTGAGAAGTGTAGAGATTTTTTGTTGCTACTTTGGTTGTTGAACTATTCACACGGCTTACAAGACTCGATGTCGATGGGGGTGATGATGTTGTTTGATATGTTTTGCCGAGAGGCATGGGCGTTGGTGCGATTTGAATTCCACTTGATTTCACTTGAACTCACTTGACACTGACAGCTTAGAAATTAAATTGTACTTACCGACTTTGACTTCAATTTTAATTTTCACAACACCGCACTTAAAATTACACCTTAAACTATCACTTCAAAATTTCGTCGAACTCAGCCGTTTGAATCTCGATTCTGAAGTCCCTAATAGAAGTGATTTGAACGGGCAATAAAATATTCCTCCGTAATGCCACTGTCCCAATCCCTTCCATCAATCGCAGAGTCGTGTCTATGCTGAAATGATAGCATTACAGCGCAATCTGTCGTGCAGAACGTCCCGCTCGCCCCTGAAAGTAGACTAAACCCCCTGCAACTAGTCAGCCAGATTGCACGTGAGTGTGTGTAAGCCGTCGTAAAAGACCAAACTATTCATCTTCCGATCGGCCCTTCCGTCGATACAATCCGGTGCAATTGCTCTCCTCCCCCAACAAGTTCACGATCCTCCACCAGAGGGTGCTGTCTGGTGGGCACTTGCCGGTTGCATAATTTATGGCGCAACGCTGGGTGAATGGTTGCTCCTTTTGAAAAGCAGTCAACGATTCTCAGGAAAAAGCTATCGTGCAGTACTCTAGCAATCGGGTTGAGATTTATCCTGCATCGTGGTATAACTTTAGGCGTTCTACCTACCCCCCACCTCACCAAAGCTGACGTCAAAATCGAGCTGTACTGTGCTTACTTAACCACGCTCTCAAGCACCACATCTCGAGATAAATTTAGTGAGGCTGTCTCTCCATGATCGGGCCGTTCCGGTTCTGTTTGCGCAATCAATCTAAGTGATTCGCCACAATAAATCATCCTTACGCTCATCATCATCCTCGTCGTGGAGCCACCGCAGAAGCAATTTTCCTTGGTCGGCTGAACCTGGTGGGGATACAGGTCAGGTCAGCAGCCCCGATCCCGAAGTCAATCTTCTACGGTACGATGCGCGCCTCCGCTCACATGGTTCGGCGCCCCGGTGAGATTGCCTGCCAGACGACAACTGGATTGAACACGGACGAGGCTTTTTAAAGTTTGCTGGGCTCGATACTTCACCGGCTAAAAACCCCTCACCCATTTTCAGCTTCAACTTGAATCACACACACACACCACACTTTTGACGAAGAGTGAGTTTTCAGTTGAAATATTGATGGAGTGGCCGTAACAACTTGGCGTTGGAATGTACCTCACTGGTTGGCCGTGTTTTTTTTTTCTGTGGGGCTGAATTGCTGCGGCGCGGAAAGTTTCCAAAAATGTTTCATAATTTGAAATTCTTACCGGCGCCGAAAGGGGTGGGGAGAAAGAGGTCTTTTGAATTAAGCATTCATGAGAACTGTTTGAACTGATATTACTTTGAAGGAATCTTGTGTCAGTGCGTTGAGAAATGAGCGTTTGAATGTTATTGGAGTCGTGAAATTTAAAGACAATTTTAAAATTTCAACAGCAAAAACAGCATTTAACAATAATTATACGCAATTACAGTGGTCCCCAGCCGAAGATGTAAATTTTTAAGTTGTTTAATTGTACGAAAATTGCCAAATTACCCAATTACCAAAATTATAAAAATTATCAAAATTACGAAAATATCCAAAATTTCCAAAACAACCAAAGTTGGCCAAAATTACCAAAACTACAAAATTACTAAAATTATTAAATTACTAAAATTACTAAAATTACTAAAATTACTAAAATTACTTAAATTATTAAAATAACCAAAATTACTTTAAATTACTGAAATTACTAAAATTATTAAAATAACTAAAATTACTAAAATTACTAAAATTACTAAAATTACTAAAAATACTAAAATTACTAAAATTACTAAAATTACTAAAATTACTAAAATAACTAAAATTACTAAAATTACTAAAATAACTAAAATTACTAAAATAACTAAAATTACTAAAATTACTAAAATTACTAAATTACTAAAATTAAAATTACTAAAATTACTAAAATTACTAAAATTACTAAAATTACTAAAATTACTAAAATTACTAAATTACTAAAATTACTAAAATTACTAAAATTACTAAAATTACTAAAATTACTAAAATTACTAAAATTACTAAAATTACTAAAATTACTAAAATTACTAAAATTACTAAAATTACTAAAATTACTAAAATTACTAAAATTACTAAAATTACTAAAATTACTAAAATTACTAAAATTACTAAAATTACTAAAATGACTAAAATGACAAAAATGACAAAAATGACAAAAATGACAAAATGACAAAAATGACTAAAATGACTAAAATGACTAAAATGACAAAATGACAAAAAAATGACAAAATGACTAAAATGACTAAAATGACTAAAATGACTAAAATGACAAAATGACTAAAATGACTAAAATGACTAAAATGACAAAAATGATTAAAATGACAAAATGACAAAAATGACTAAAATGACAAAATGACAAAATAACTAAAATGACAAAATGACTAAAATGACTAAAATGACTAAAATGAATAAAATGACTAAAATGACTAAAATAACATAAATTACTAAAATTTCAAAACTACTAAAACTACTAAAATAACTAAAATTACTAAAATTACTAAAATTACTAAAATTACTAAAATTACTAAAATTACTAAAAATACTAAAATTACTAAAATTACTAAAAATACTAAAAATACTAAAATTAGAAAATTTACCAAAATTACTAAAATTAACAAAATTACCCAAATGGATAAAGAACCATAAGAATGACCGATACTACCCAAATAACCAAATGATAAAATGAAAAAAATGGCCAAAAGTACAGAAATTACCGAAATAATGAAAATGACCAAAATGATCGAAATGACCTAATAACAAAATGACCGAAATAGCCTTAAGACCAGATTTATCAAAATTATCAAAATGATTAAAAAGGCAAAATGAAACGAAAATTCAAAATGGCCAAAAAATGTCAAAATGGCCAAAATAACCAAAATGACAAAAATGACAAAAATGACAAAAATGACAAAAATGACAAAAATGACAAAAATGACAAAAATGACAAAAATGACAAAAATGACAAAAATGACAAAAATGACAAAAATGACAAAAATGACAAAAATGACAAAAATGACAAAAATGACAAAAATGACAAAAATGACAAAAATGACAAAATGACAAAAATGACAAAAATGACAAAATGACAAAAATGACAAAATGACAAAAATGACAAAATGACAAAAATGACAAAAATTACAAAAATGACAAAAATGACAAAATGACAAAATTACAAAATTACAAAAATTACAAAAATTACAAAATTACAAAAATTACAAAAATTACAAAATTACAAAAATTACAAAAATTACAAAATTACAAAAATTACAAAAATTACAAAATTACAAAATTACAAAATTACAAAATTACAAAAATTACAAAAATTACAAAAATTACAAAAATTACAAAAATTACAAAAATTACAAAAATTACAAAAATTACAAAAATTACAAAAATTACAAAAATTACAAAAATTACAAAAATTACAAAAATTACAAAAATTACAAAAATTACAAAAATTACAAAAATTACAAAAATTACAAAAATTACAAAAATTACAAAAATTACAAAAATTACAAAAATTACAAAAATTACAAAAATTACAAAAATGACAAAAATGACAAAAATGACAAAATTACAAAATTACAAAAATTACAAAATTACAAAATTACAAAAATTACAAAATTACAAAATTACAAAATTACAAAAATTACAAAAATTACAAAATTACAAAAATAACAAAATTACAAAATGACAAAAATACAAAATTACAAAAATTACGAAAATTACAAAAATTACAAAGATTACAAAAATTACAAAAGCTACAAAAATTTCAAAAATTACAAAAATTACAAAAATTACAAAAATTACAAAAATTACAAAAATTACAAAAATTACAAAAATTACAGAAAATTACAGAAAATGACAAACAATGTAAAATTATGACAAAAATTACCAAAAAAAATGACAAAAAATTACAAAAAAATACAAAAAAAAAATAACAAAGAATAACAGAAAATGACAAAAATTACAAAAAAATCACAAAAAAAATGACAAAAAATTACAAAAAAAAAAATAAAAAATGACAAAACATTACAAAAAATTACAAAAAATAACAAAAAATTACAAAAAAAGACAAAAAAGACAAAAAATACAAAAAAATACAAATTAACCGAATGAATCAAGATATAAGTTTAAACAAGTTTTCTCAATTGATTGTGATTTTTCACAATTTATCAATTTGGCATGCTTTATAATAAATTCATAAATTTCGGTCACGAAATCAAACCCCCAAAATAGCAGGAAAACGACTTTCCCAACCTCGCACAAGTGGATCCTCTCGTCAGGTCTCAATTTGATTTCGTTTTCCCACTTTTTCCCTCAAGTCCCCAGAATGCAATCCTTCATTCCTTTCGGCTAGTTCCGACGCTGCGCTCAACTCAAGAGTGATGCCCACTCTTGCCACCATCAGCTCAACCGATTCAGCTCATCATTATGTATCTTCATTCGCACTTGCTCTGCTCCCCCCCGAAGCCATCGCCGACGGTCTGAAGAGTCGTCGTCGTCGTACAATTTAAGGAGCCTTCACAGCCATAAAAAGAAAATCCCCGGATAAAGACCCGGTTGACATCCGTAAGCCACGCGGGTGCGCTCTCCAACCCGGAACGTTTCCCGCTAGGTGTCAATGCACTTCCCTACCTCCTTCCCGGGAGGCTCTCCTCGACCTGAAAAAGAAAAAAGGGGAAACCGGGAAACCCTCGATATTGAGCTTCCCGTTCCGGTTGGTCACACTCCTCCGACCTCCCTCAACTTGGCGGTTCCAGACGACTCTGTTGTTTTGTAGTTCGTTCACTCCGTCGAGGTTCCTCGAAAATGAAAATGCACTGTGCATCGAGCTTCGAGAGAGCAAGTGCAGCAGGAGCACTTTTTGAATGACACATTAGGGAAACGTGCCGTGGTTGAGATTCTGGGGTTTCTTCTTCTCTTTGGCTGGCACACGGTGGCGCATTTGCGGTTTGAAGGTTGGTCTCAAGGGGGGGTGGGGGGAGGGGATAACATCCCCTTCGAAAAGGATTGACACTTCTATTTAGCACGCTGTGGCAAAAGTCTCTATTTCTGATTGTCATTTGTGGTTTTTTTTCTCACTCTGCTCTGTGTGGGAGCTGATGAAGATGGATGTTGAATCGGGCTTGAAAGAGCCTGAAACGAGCGCGATTTGTGACAGAGAAATGAAAACGTGTCACATTTTTTGTTTGACGAACCATTCGAGGGTGATCTACAGAAGTCCTTGGAATTGTCCTCGTTTTAGACAAAAACACTATTTTTGGTTGACAGCTTAGCAATTATTCGACTTACCGTTTTTCACGTTCCAAATCACTGCTTCAAAAATCATTAGACGATACTTACCTTGAAACACTCACACTTCAAATCAGTCAACTGTTCCTCTGTTGAGCCTTGATTTTGAAGTCCGTAATTGAAGTTATTTTTCAAAAATTGCTAGTATTTTGTTTTCTATTCTAAGTGTACCAATAGTGACTGAATTATATTCTGCTTCACAAGTCTTCAAGTGAACCAGCTCCTGCCAAAATGCCAAAGCTTCAAAAACGTGCCCAAAATTGACCTCTCCTTCTACGAAGGATCTCTCGAGACGCTTCCTATTGCTTTGTTTGCACTGAAACGTTCTTTCCGGCATATGTTATGAAGCCTAAGTCCATACAACCCATGCAATATTTGCACATTTGAGCAAATGTAGGCATGGTGCTTTTCCGTTTCCGGTTAGCTCGTTCAATTCTAAAAAAATCTTGAAATTTTTCCCAATCAAAAATAAATGAAAGAAAATGTTTCCGAAAAGTGCAATTTTGTAACCGATCGAAAGAATCAAACATCTCGCAAAAAGTGGCTCCTCTCCATGCAAAAAACATTTTGCGAATGCACAATCTTCCAGCCAAGTGCAACATTCACAACAAAAAGAGCCTCAACAAAAAAAAGCCTTGAGCCTCAAGATAGGCCAAACGAAAAGGCAGCAAAAGGTAAACCTCGTGCATGCTGGCAATAAATTTTCATTGGAACCGAAAGATTGGAAACCTTTGTCCTTCCCAAAGTGGGGGAGCTGGTCTTTTGGGAAAAGCTTGCAGTGTGTAAAAATGTGAAGCAAACTGTCTATGGAACACGTTTACGATACAGGCCAGGCACCCAGGTACGCACATTCCCCGAAAAATGAACTGGTATGGAAAATGGCACAGAAAGGCCAACTTTCAGGGGAGATCAACTTTTTGGGGTGGAGGGTGGGACGTTATCAGGTCTGACACGTGAGTAATCGCAGCTTTCACTAGGGAGAACTGGATTTTAGAAGAGATCTAATAAAATAAAAATTATACAAAAAAAATGTTCAAAGAATTTTTAGCAATTATTTTAACCCGAAAATATTTCAAATGTTAAGCTTCTAAAAAGAAAATCAAAAAGAGATAAAAAGGCAGCCAATATGATAAAAAACACAGCTTCCACTATGGTTTGCTCCAATTGTTTCATTTTTGCATTTTTTTTACTAGAGCAATGTAATCAATGGATGGAAGGATTATGGATGTTGCGTTTGCCCGATCAGTTTGCAGGTCAAAACTTCCACAGCAGGCGCCCGAGAATCTCAAAATAAATTGTTCGAAGAAAAACTGTGTTTTGAAATATTGAAGCACTACTCGTTTTTAAAAGATTATAAAAATCATAATAATATGTTGTGTTTCATAGGAAAACTTTTCTGAATAATTTATTTTTTTACTTTTTTAAACTTTTGTTTTTAACCTTATTCATATTTTGTCCTTTCGACCTTTTGTCCTTTCGACCATTTGTCTTTTCGATCTGTAACCTTTCGAGCTTATGTCCTTTCGTCTAAGGCGTCATCCATAAAGTACGTCACGCTCTGTTGTCGCAAGCTTGAACTGAGACTTGACGTCACGCTAGACTATTTCTTGAATACTGAATTTTAAAGTTTAGTAATGTTTCATAAACTATATTCGAAACCTCAAGGTTTTAAGAAACATACTTTGATAATTAATTTAAATGTTTAAATCATATTTTGTCAACACACAACCTGCAATAATAAACTTCCTAGATTGCTCCTATAATCCTACAATTATAAATCTTGCCGATTTCTATCCAGATAGACATTTTGATCTAGATTGTACAAAACGTCCGACAAAGCGTGACGTACTTTTCGAGGGGGGGTCAGAGCCAGCGTGACAAAGTGTGACATAGGGGGGAGGGGAGGTTAATTTTGGCCGATTTTAGCGTGACATACTTTATGGATGACGCCTAATTTGACGTTAAAAATGTCAAAACTCGCTCAAGTAACATTTTTAAACCAACTGGCCACTACCTAGTTTTATTGCGGTTTTATGGCAGCATCTTGATTGCTTATAAGTTCTATGTTGGCATTCACAGCAACAAATAAGTGTGGGCCGATTTAAAGGTTCTAAGACGGTTTTATTAAAGTTTTATAAGAATCTTGAAAACCCGACGGCAAGGTCATGTCAGTCGGTTTTATTGCATGCTTCTTTAAAACTAAGGGTGTTGTAGTTGCCATGTGTCATTAGGCGTGGAAAAAGCTTACGCGGCCAAATAACTATGCATAAATATGGCGCTAAACGTGTGGTCTGATCAAATGTGATTAATTTCCATCTTGGTAGAAAAAAATCGAAAAGCAATTAATTTGATGAAAACACACATTAATGCTGAATTTTATCTGAATTAATCTTAACATTTATTACAAAAGAATAGTTTAAAATGAAGCGAGTTGATGTTTTCTGGTTCAATCTCCCTCAGATTGAGCGATGAAATTCCAACCGCAGCTTTTGCGAGAAACAGGCTTTCAAATTATTTTAATCTCACCAAAATAACCCACCCTTTTCTAATGACGATATCTCAGCAACTAATGGTCCGATCATCAATGTTAAAACATGAAACATTCGTGAAATTTTCCGATCTTTTAGAAAAAAAAAATATTTTAATTTTTTTTTAATCAAGACTAGCATTTTAAATGGGCGTTTTATTCAATGTTTGGCCTTTTAAAATGTTAGTCTTGATTTAAAAAATTTCAAAATATTTTTATCGAAAAGATCGGAAAATTTCACGAAAGTTTCATGTCTTAAAATTGATAATCGGTCCATTGGTTGCTGAGATATCGTCATTGGAAAATGGTGGGTTATTTTGGTGAGATTAAGAAAACTTCAATTTTCGTGTTTCGTTTTTCTTAAAGCGGCTCTATCTCAGCAACCCGAGGTTCAATCTTCAATGTCTCTGAGACAATTTTATAGCAAACTTTCTGAACTTTTCAAAAAAAATATTTTTAGAAACGGTCACTCATGGTCACTATTTTTAAGAATTGAAAAACTGCAAATATTTCGCTCAAATCAATCTTTCGGTGGCTATATCTTAAAAACGGAGCCCTTTATCAAAAAATCTGTAAAGTACTTTTCGATTGCAAATTCAATTTTGCTTTGAAAAATAATGTCAAACTTGTTTTCACATAAAACTTCGATTTTTTCCAAAAATCACTATTTTTTCAAAAATTCATAACTCGGTGGCAGATTTTTTGACCATGTTTTTCTATGGCTCAAAAGTTGCGGATTTTTATCCCCTAAAACATATCAAAAAATCTCAAAATCCAAAAATACGTATATTGGGAAATTGAGTTTTAGTAAAAAAAAAAGTTGATTGAAATCTGATAGTTTTTTTTCCGTGTACCTATTTTTTCTCAAAAGTCTTCAACAAAACCTACAACTTTGCCGAAGACACCAAATTGATCAGAAAATTCACTCAAAAGTTACAGCTGTTTGAATATTTACATACCATTTTTGTATGGACAGCAGCCAAAATTGTATGGAGACTTGTATGGGTGAACCAATGACGCAAAATAGCTTATTTGGTCATAAGGAAGGCCCCCACAAAGTTTGAGCCGAATCAAAAAATACAAATAAAATCCATTTCCGGTTTTGGTATAGAATTGCTCCTATGTAGGTTAAATGAATAGGCCGTGACAAACTTCCTTCAACTTGAGTTTTTTTTTTTGGGGTTTAAGAAGGGTTTATCGGAGTTCTGGGGAGTTTGTTACGACTAGGTGGTTTTAATGTTGGTTTTGACTGGTAGGTTTTACAGCGGTTGTAACAGCTACTATAAAGCCTTAAATGTTACTTTGGAAATGCAATCAGCTAAAATCTTTTTAAAAATGCGTTCAGAATTATTTTTAAGCATGTTTGGGATTATTCAAAAATCTTTTGAATTTAACAAAACCAATGTTTGGTACCGTAAACCGGGGAAACATTGTTAGGATTGTAATTTATTTTTGAATATTTTCCAACTGGTAAGGGTTTTCTCAAGACAAATATTTTTAAAACATGTACTAGGGTTGGCCACACAAGGTCCATGCACTGTTTGTGAAAAAAAGTTTTTTTCAATAGTGTTTGAAAAAGCTGCGTTGAAAATTCTTCTTTGATAGTTTTTGTTGTAAATGTGTTCAAATTTTATTTTACTTCGAATGTACGATCGCTAAAGTTGCTGATATAGTTTTTAACAAAAAAAAAACGTTACTTAACCTTGCTTAGGTGGTTGATGCCTTCCTCACATTCGTTGGAAAGGTCATTTAATTACCTATCCAAAGATAGGTCGCATGATATATTTGGACAACGTTTTCATCCAAATATCTGAGATCCAGATTCCAAAATTTACATAAATAACACTTAAGTGCTAATAAATTTTGATAGGGTTGTCAGATCTTCAATGTATTGGTCGCGTTGGAAAGGTCTTTCAAATATCTTTCTAAAAATGTATAATATGACAAGGTTTCTTACAAAAACCACCCTTTTAACAATCTTCCGGACTTTTGCTAAAATTGTTTTTTTAGCATTACTTTTGAAGTACTTAACTAAACCACATAATTTTTAATAGCGACTTATGGGACCTCAAGACTGATCGAATGACGCCAAAACGGACAAAATCGGTTCACCCAATGTCACAATGTCAAGATAATCGAGTGACAATTTTTTGATCAACATCCCACCACACACACAGACATTTGCTCAGAATTTGATTCTGAGTCGTAGGTATACATGAAGGTGGGTCTAGGAGGTCTAATTGAGAAGTTAAGTTTTCGAGTGATGTTATAGACTTTTCTCAGTAAGGTGAGGAAGGCAAAAACAATGTTTATAATTATTAACTTAACTATGTTTATCAGATTGTTAACAAAATACATATAAATTTTAGGTAAAATTGCTAAAAAGTCAAAATTTTGTCTAAAATTTAAAAAAAATAGTTTTGTTTATTAAATTATCGATTCATATTGTATTTTAAACTGAATTTGAAGCACGAATCAAAAGTTTTCACATTTTGTATGAAATTTTGTTTTACTGAAAATGGCTTCAAATTTAGAAATTTTATTCAATTATGTTTCAAAAACACACAATTTTTATTATTTACTAACTTCGTTTAACTTCTCCTAGTGGATAATTTTCCGAAGAATTCGAAAATGCATTTCGTTTTCCGATTTGAAATCATGTTCAACAAGAAAATCATGACTCTTTCAGAATATGCAAATATTGCTATTCATCAACGTTTTCTTAATTATAGTCAACTTACTTTTTAAACATTTCAAAAGTCACCCCGTTTTAATGGTACCTCAAAAAAATGATTAGGTCAAATTTTAAAAATGCATTTTATAACACTAATGTACCCTAAAAAAAATGATGGTAATATTCATCAGGAAACTGTGACAGATTATGTGTAAAAAAATGTGTAATATTCCATCAGAAAATGATGAATTTTCATCAGTTTCTAATGAACCACCAGGTTCACATTATTACTCGTTTTTCAGTTAAAATTACTCAAAAAAGAAGTAACATGGAATCTACCGAATTTTCAACATTCCAAAATTCATTTTTAATGCTGTGTAGAGACGATGGCTTGTTATTTCAATTTTTATATTTTTTTATCAACATCACCTGATGTGAGCAGGAGAGGCCCTTTGTTTACACTTTGACATTGGCCCATTTACATTGTTTTACTTGAAATATTTATTTCTTTTCCTCTTTAAAATACCGTCAGTGGGGGTGACATTGGGTCTGGGGGGTGAGATTGGGTCAAAGTGATTTTTTACGGATTTTACCATTTCTCAGGTTGAATGAAAATGAATTCTTTTGAAAGGGTTGTGTAGGGGACATCTTAAGATGACTTCGCTGAAAAAATCTCGTTCCTAGAACAAATCCTGTTATTTTGGCAGCTGTCTAAAGTTGGGGTACGTTTTTGGCAAAAAATGACCTCTCGAAAAATCATTTTTCTAATATTTTTGTAAGAATTGCTCAAAAACTACCCAAATGTTTGAAAATCTCCACTTCAAACATTGTAGCCTGTCAATACGATTTCCTCGAACAAGAAACACTGTTGCATGACTTGTTGTTACCATATCGTTGTATTTGAGAATCATTTTAGTTTCATTTGACCCATTGACACCCCCTCTAAGGGGTGAGATTGGGTCAATTTTCAAACAATTGGCATTTAAGGTAGTGTTCATCAAAATCCACCATATTTTGGGAAAATGTTAGTAAACTATCTAAGAACAAATCTACGCTGAAAGATTTTCCATGTTATTTAAATTGTTTTTGTTATTAAGAAAATACGAGAGGTGTATAGTTTTTTGACCCATAGTCACCCCCACTGACGGTAACGAAGAGTTTTATTACTAGGTGGATTGCTGGGTACTTTCAATCTAATATATTAGATTCACAATACCTACCTCACAAAGTTACATTAATATCCCAGCATAATTCCGAACCAGGAAATTCTTCCCAATTGCCACACTAAGCAGGATTTAATGTTATAATCAAACCCGAACAATCTAGCCCACGACCCTCCGAAACTTCCCCTAAACTTAACATTCCTCCCGGAATCGATCCTTAGCCAGTATCGATTGGAAATGGTCCTCCCACACCCTTAATCTCAGTCAGAACCATACTCGCCCCCCCTCCCTCCTGCTGCTGCTGAGTGCTGCGGATTGTGTGATTCTGTAACGGAATTATCGCAACCACCCCCATCCCCACTTTTGGAGTGCGGCGGAGCCCCATCGATAAAATCAAATCGCCATCGCCCCGGCGAATGGCCCGACAGCTAGCAGATTGCTTGCCCCAGTCCGTGCCCTGATCCAGCGATTGGAACGTGAGAAGTACCGTGGGGTTGGTGGAGTTTGGATGACATTTTAAAGCTTCTTTTTTTGAGATTAGGTATTGAAGATCGGGCAACTCTGTCATCTGTTTGCCATACTAAAGTGTAATCTACACTTCTTTTTTGAGCTGAATCTTGTGAAGGTGGAAGGTTAAAATGCATATTTCCTTCGTTATTCTACAAAGTAACAAGGAACTATAAGAAGTTTTTTTTGAAGTCTGGCAACCCTTTCATGAGATATCGTACTTTAGTAAAATTTCTCTAACTGGTGAAAAATGTTTCAATAGTTGCCTTATAGTCTCTACTCTTCTGTACTCTATTAGTTATTTGAAAGATATTGACAAAAAATTAAGAATCTGGCAACCCTGCCATAAGATGTCACAACTTGGTTTGGCTGATTTAATTGTAAATTTGCTTGAAAATGGTTTCCAGATATTTCCGCAAATTCCTTCAGAATATACTATTGAGAAGTTTTGATATTCTGGGAACACTGCCAATAATTCCTTAAATATATCAAACCAACCCCACCTGACAGTCTCATTTACGACACTTTTTCTCCGTAACAAAACGACCCACCATCAGTCAGTCACACCCTTGCAGGTCCGAACTCAGGGGTCCCTTTTTCTCACACGCACACCATCGTCACACCACCTTGGATGCTGTGTTGTCTGTGTGTGGGTGAGGTTGAATTATTTTCGCCCACAGTTATTGGCACACAAACGAAAGAAGAAAAAAAAAAAGAGTGCGTGTGAAAGACGCAACGGGGCCAAGAAATTGGACGCCCTGTTGCGCCTATTTGCCGGTTCGGTGAATTGCTTTCTTTGTCGTGCTTTTTTATGTTTTGGTATTGGTATTTCAGTGAATGGCGTTGACTGGTGGTTAACCTCAGCGTTTTGAATTGATGGGTTTCTTGTTATTTTTGCATTATTGAACAATAATGATTGGAGATCGAAAAAAGCAGTTTGATACGCTGGACAGGTTGAAACTTTATTATTGAAGAAATGAAAAATTTAAGACGAAACGACGAGAAGCCTCGAGTTACAGCCTTTCTGAAGTTGAGTTGAAGACTTTGAAATTTGGAGAATTGAGTAAGATTTATATTTATTGAAGATAAGTCTTAAAGGTTCAATACTTGATTAAAACATGTAAACTTGGAAACTTGGAGAATTGAAGATTTAAAGGATTGGAGACTTGAATGCTTGTAGACTTGAAATCTAAAAGACTTAAACACATGCAAGATTGGTTACTTGAAGGATTTTAAACATAGATCGGAGACTTAAAAACTTGAAGATTTGAAGGATAGAAGACACGATAATTTCGTAGACTTAAAGGCATGAAAACAAGCAAGATTAGAAACTTGAAGGATTGGAAACATAAAAGGTTGGAGACTTGTAGGCTTGTAGACTTGAAGGATTGGAGACTTGCAAGATAGGAGACTTGAGAACTGAGAGTAAAATGTTTGAAGACACGAAATATTGAAATCTTGAAGGATTAAATACTTTGAAAATTCAAGACTTGAAAAATTGGAGACTTTAAGGTTTGAAGGCATGGATAATTTGAAAGTTCAAGTACAGTCAAACCTCTTTTTACGCGAATTTTGGTTCTCGCGTAAAAAAAATCGCGTAAGAAAAATTCGTGCTATTTTGAATTTTTCGCGTAAAAAGAGTTCGCGCTATTTTGAATAGCTCGCGTAAAAAGAGTTTTCAGTATTTTTTAGTTTTATAAAGTATTATATTTTTTAAATAATAATAATATAATTCCAGATTATTCAAAATAGCTTTAGTGACCTACGCTGTATATTCTACAGCAGGTTGGGATGTTCTGGGTAATCCAAGAACTTCCGGAAGTAATGAACTGATTGTTAACCTGTTCAACAAGGGTCTGTACCAGTGTATCCACCATCATAATAATTGCAGGTAGCTTCCGTGACCTACGATGGTTACCTTGTGATCTGTTAGAATGTACTAGGTCATCCAAAAACTCCCGGATGTCATGGCCTTGGTATCTGCCGGATCAACGGGGTCTATATGGGTGAATTAACCATCGGTATAGCTTCAGATAGCTTCAGTGGACCACGATGGACTCTCTGCGATCTGTTAGAATGTACGAGGTCATCCAGGAACTCCCGGATGTCATTGCCTGGATATCTACCTGATCAACGGGAGCATATAGGGCTATATTAACCATCGGTACAGCTTCAAGTAGCTTCAGTGGACCACGATGGACACTCTGCGGCATGTTGGATTGTTTTGGGTCATCCAGGAACTCCCGAAAGTCATGGCCAGGATATCTACCTGTTCAACGGGGGTCTGTATGCCCATATTAACCATCGGTATAGCTTTAGATAGCTTCAGTCGACCACGATGGACATCCTGTAGCATGTTGGATTGTTTTGGGTCATCCAAGAACTCCCGGAAGTCCTGGCCTTAATATTTTCCTGATCAACGCATAAATGTCTCATTGGAATCAGCATTCGCATTTGAAGACGAGTTCCTGGATATCTCAACACAATCTAACATGTCGCAAATTGTCCATCGTGGCCCACTGAAGCTACCTGCAGGTATACCGATGGATAATATAGCCATACAGACCCCCGTTGATCAGTTAGATATCCAGGCCATGACTTCCGGGAGTTCATGGATGACCCAAAACAATCCAACATGCCGCAGAGTGTCCATCGTGGTCCACTAAAGCTATCTGAAGCTACACCGATGGTTGATATAACCATACAGACCCCCGTTGATCAGGTAGATATCCTGGCCATGACTTCCGGGAGTTCCTGGATGACCCAAAACAATCCAACATGCCGCAGAGTGTCCATGGTGGTCCACTGAAGCTGTACCGATGGTTAATATAGCCATATAGACACCCGTTGATCAGGTAGATATCCAGGCCATGACATCCGGGAGATCCTGGATGACCTCGTACATTCTAACAGATCGCAGAGAGTCCATAGTGGCTCACTGAAGCTACCTGAAGCTATATCGATGGTGAATACACCGGTACAGACACCCGTTGAACAGATAGATATTCTATTCGTGACTTCCGGATATTCTTAGTTGTCCAGAACATCCCAATACGATGCAGAGTAGACCTACGGAAGCTACTGATTGTAATATATGACCATAATGGTTAAGACTTACGACAGTTTAAAATCGGATCGCGTTATTTTGAATTTTTCGCGCAAATTGAGTCGTTATTTTGAATATTTCGCGTGAAAAAAATTTCGCGCTAAAGGAGGTCACGTAAAAAGAGGTTTGACTGTATTGGAGATTCGAAGGCTTATAGACTTGAAGGATTGGAGACTTGAAGGATTGAAGATTGATGGATTGGAAACTTGACTTAAAAGATTGGAGTCTTGGAAACTTGGAGACTGAAAGATTTGAAACATGAAAGATTGGAAACTTGAAGGATTGGAGACTTGGAAACATAGAAACTTTGGAGACTTGAAGGTTTGAAGACATGAAAAATTGGAAACATACACTGAAAAAATATAAAAGTACCAAATTCCTAAATTCTAGGAATTTTGGCTCCTTTCCTTATCAATTAATCCAAAAATCCCGATTACTGAATAAGGAAAAGAGGCAAAATTCCTAAAATAAATGAATTTGGTACTATTTTTTTTATTTCAGTGTAAATTATTGAAGACTTTGGAGATTTGAATGCATATTTGAATATATATTCAATTGAAGATATGGAAGATTTGAGGCTTGAAGAATTGAAAACTTGAAGGGTTGGAGACTTGTAGGCCTATAGACTTGAAAGTTTGGAGACATAATGGGTTGGAGATTTGAAGGGACTCGAAAACTGAGAGTAAAATGTTTGAAGACATGAAAGATTAGAAACTTTGACACTTGGAGACTTGAAAAATTGGAGACTTGAAGGTTTGAAGACATGAAAGATTGGAAAGTTAAAGAATTGAAGATTCGAAGGCTTATAGACTTGAAGGATTGCAGATTTGATGGATTGGAGACTTGAAAGTTTGTAGACTTATAAGATTGGAGACTTGGAAACTTTTGGAGACTTGAAGGTTTGAAGACATGAAAAATCGGAAACATAAATTATTGAAGACTTCGGACACTTGAAGGCATAACGACCTTCAATTGAAAATATGAAAGATTGGAAACTTGAAGAATTGGAAACTTAAAGGGTTGGTGACTTGTAGACTTGAATGTTTGGAGACTTACAGGATTGGAGATAAGACAGGTTGAAAACCTGTAGACTTCAAAGATTGAAGACTTGGAATCTTTGAGACTAGAAGGTTTGAAGACATGAATGATTAAAGTCCATGAGCATAGCATACCCATCTCGCATCGACGTTACCAATCTGCCTGAAATTTTCAGGGGTTGTTTGTACATATAAAACTAGTATCTGGCCAAAATATGAGCACTCTACACAGAAAAAAATATGTGAATTTACTCGACACGGAAAAAATGAATCACATGTAAACTCAGTTGATGTAAAATTAAGATAAGACGTAAACGGTTGAATCACACGTAAAATCAAGTTTTTACGTATAATTTGTTGCAAATTTACATCAAATTGCATTTGAATTTAAATGTTTAATGACGTGCAAAAGTGTTACATTATAAATGATGTAACATTCGGAAATATTTTTTTGTGTGTAGGTCAACAGGAAGTGGGGCAAATCGGGACACTTTTTTCGTTCAAAAACGTCAAAAAAATTTAAAATGCTTTAAAAAATCTTCGAATCACATTTATTGAAAATCAAGTTCGTTTTCAAGGATACTGAATGTTACCAGAAAAATGCAGCTTCTTAATTTCTTTGAACTTCAATTTTTTAAAGGGTGAATGGATGAAAATAAACACTTATTTTTGTAGTTTCTATTGTGAAATCGTCTCAAAAATACGAAATCACCAGAAAATGGGATCTGAGGGGTCCCTCGAGCAAAAATTAACAACCATTTTTTCACTAGAAGAAAAAGCATTAATTGAATATGTAAAACTGCCTCAACCAAAGCGTTCTCAAAATAAAATGGTAGTCCCAAATGTCCCCTACAAGCTCCAGGTCGAATCGAGTTGATATCTGGATGGAACACTTTTTTAAATAAGTTGGAAAATTGTGACATTTTTTCACTTAAATGCCAATAACTCCCCTTAGATTCAACCAATTTGCATGCTCCATCCAGAATTTTGTTGCATTTTTCAAGCCCTTTCAGATGCATTTTGAATTTTGAACTTAAATTGGCTGAGTTACAGAATTTTTAAGATTTTTGACGTTTTTGAACCATAAAACTTTGTGTCCCGATTTGCCCCACTTTCCGTTGACCTACGGTGGTCGCATTTTGGCTAGATCTTAGTTTTATATCTACAAACAACCCCTGAAAATTTCAGGCAGATTGGAAAGGTCCAAACGTTTCAATTTCGTCCACCCCAACCAACTTCCGCGCAATCAATTTTCAAAACATTACTTCCCACGCCATAATTTATCGCAACGAGAAAAATCTCAACAGTGTCCATATTTTCTTCCAGGCCATAAAATTCCTCCTTGCAAAAAAAAAGCAAACTTCCGAAGAAGCACGTTTCCGTTCGATTCTCCCCAGTTTTTTTTCCTCTGTTTGGCTTCCCCCCGAACCTGGAAGAATCTTCCCAAAGGACACTTTTCCCACACACACACAACTTCCGAAGAAAAAAAAAAAAGAAGTAAAACACACACGTGATTTATCGCTTTTTCCGATACACTCTCTCGGGGTGTCCCGCGACATTGTTTCCCTGTGGTTTTCTTCCCGGAAAATGCGCGCTGCTGTCGTAAATTAGAATTTGCAGGAGGAAACCAAAGGAAGTAAAAACCGAGTCCTATCTGGTGGGCCCCAATTGTTCCTGGTCTCGGCGGGGCAGCACCATTCTTGGAGGGACCAGGACTTTTCCAGGTTTCGAAACAGAGAGGATTGCCGGTGACATTTATGACATTATTTGTAGTGCGAGTGTGTGCGGCATACACACACGTTTTGGGGGGAAATTGTTCTCTCAGAAGGAGCGGAAAATGGGAAATTGAAGCTTTCCGACTTTTACGAGAATGGAACAGATTTCTTGTCTCGATTTGAAAGTCAGTCAAAGAAGGCAAGCAAATAGAACCCGTAAAAGTCGAGTGGATCGAGTTGATGTTGCTCGGATGTGCTGATAAGGAAATGTTTTGATTTGTAATATGAATAGATTTCTTGAAATTTTCTAAACCTAATGGGATGGTTACAAAAAGTCTAGAAATTCTCAATCTAAGCTAATCTACAAGTTTGGGACTTTCCCATTTTCAAGACTTTCACATTTTGAAGTTTTGAACAGTCTCCAAAGTCTCCAAACCATTTCAAATGTCTTTAAATCTTGAAAATTCTCCAAATTTATGTTCTGCAAAGTCTCCAAACTTTCAACTTCACCTTTTTCCGCCACTGCGGTGCGCTCCACATCCAGGGCGACGGAAATAAAAACCTTCCAGCAGGAAAATAAAGGATGTTTTCATCCCCCGTGGATCCTGTTGGAAGCCCCGCCAACAGAGTGGAGCAACTCGCCGGAGATGTTGGTAATAAGATGATGGGTATTATTGATTTTTCTATAATCGATTTCTGATTTGTGCCATCATTCCGTTCGCCCAGCAGACCACCAAGTCCCGGGAAACTGGACCAGGAGGACGCAAAATTCAGGAGAGAAAAACGGAGCGCAAATAATGAAAGGAAAATATTGGCTTCCAAGTTCCGAGGGAACAAAGTTGACGGAGCTACTTCAGCTGTCCTTGCTGTAAGGGGGGAGTGCTTGAGTTGATGTAACTACAAGTGGTTACATTATGATACATATCCAATTACCCGAGGAGCAATCTTGTGATTGTTTTTTGTCCTATTTGTTGACATGTAGAAGGGAAAGGTTCGGGGGGAAGCCAGGGAATACACCCACAGTTGGAATGCCAAATTTTGGGAAAAGATTGACAGAATTTTTAATGACATCGAAGAGAGAGATTAAAATAGGATAAAAACTTTTTTCCTCTGAGGCCGGCAGTGAAACTATAGAAAAGTATGGTTTGTATCAGTCATGGTATTAGGTGGTGTTAACCCTTAGGCTGGATTTTCATGGATTATGCAACGACATCGAGAGCACGAGCATCGAACCAACTCGATGATCATGGCTTGCGTTACTTCATTTAGCTTGGACACACACACCCAAAATCGACTTTCCGGAATAAGGAACACTTGCATGCAAGTTAACGAAGGATGGAAAATGACATATTCAAACGTAAACAAAGCAGCATTTGCGTGGCGGTTGGAATTCCAGCACAACTTTTGAAATAAGCTGATGTTGCTCAATAAATCCTTTTCAAATGGTCGTATGAGTAGACTAGCGTCCTATGGGTGAAACTGGAATCACGAAAATAACAATAATTCAGTGAAAACTCAAACAAATTTGCATACTTCTTTGTTAGTTGGACTCGTTAGAATGTCAATTTTCCAAAAATGACCCACAGAATCCGGAAATGTTCCGGTGGCCGGAGATATTACGGTGGGTCACTGGGTCAAACAGAGACAAAAATAGCCATTTTTGGGTCCCGCACAATTTTGGTAACAGAAATCATGGAAAAAAACACAATTTTTCATGTTACGATCTTTGTTTTACCCACAGACAGTGCTGACCATGGATTTTGAACCAACGGGGATGTTCCGGATTGAGTGGACAGGTTCCCTACCCCGGGGGAACAGGTTAAGGGACGGTCAGAAATATAACTATTTCTATCATGGCAATATTGATGTCAAAGTTCATCTTTTTCAAAATCGAGTTCATCTATGATCACCAAAACCACTTTTGGGCCGATCTGGCTACTTTGGGACCGGTTCCCGGCGCTCCGGTGAAACCCGGAATATGACAAATTACGGGATTATTTCTGAAAAAGTTTTGACAGGACAATATGGATGTCAAAGTTCATCATTTGCAAAATCAAGCTCCTACATAATCCCCAAAACTACTTTTGGACCGATCTGGCCACTTTGAAACCGGTTCCCGGTACTCCGATGAAACCCGGAATATGACAAGTTACGGGATTTGCAAAATATAGCTCATCCAAGAATTTCAAGAGAATTTAAGAAATTTAAGAAATTTAAGAAATTTAAGAAATTTAAGAAATTTAAGAAATTTAAGAAATTTAAGAAATTTAAGAAATTTAAGAAATTTAAGAAATTTAAGAAATTTAAGAAATTTAAGAAATTTAAGAAATTTAAGAAATTTAAGAAATTTAAGAAATTTAAGAAATTTAAGAAATTTAAGAAATTTAAGAAATTTAAGAAATTTAAGAAATTTAAGAAATTTAAGAAATTTAAGAAATTTAAGAAATTTAAGAAATTTAAGAAATTTAAGAAATTTAAGAAATTTAAGAAATTTAAGAAATTTAAGAAATTTAAGAAATTTAAGAAATTTAAGAAATTTAAGAAATTTAAGAAATTTAAGAAATTTAAGAAATTTAAGAAATTTAAGAAATTTAAGAAATTTAAGAAATTTAAGAAATTTAAGAAATTTAAGAAATTTAAGAAATTTAAGAAATTTAAGAAATTTAAGAAATTTAAGAAATTTAAGAAATTTAAGAAATTTAAGAAATTTAAGAAATTTAAGAAATTTAAGAAATTTAAGAAATTTAAGAAATTTAAGAAATTTAAGAAATTTAAGAAATTTAAGAAATTTTAGAAATTTAAGAAATTTAAGAAATTTTAGAAATTTAAGAAATTTAAGAAATTTAAGAAATTTAAGAAATTTAAGAAATTTAAGAAATTTAAGAAATTTAAGAAATTTAAGAAATTTAAGAAATTTAAGAAATTTAAGAAATTTAAGAAATTTAAGAAATTTAAGAAATTTAAGAAGTTTAAGAAATTTAAGAAATTTAAGAAATTTAAGAAATTTAAGAAATTTAAGAAATTTAAGAAATTTAAGAAATTTAAGAAATTTAAGAAATTTAAGAAATTTAAGAAATTTAAGAAATTTAAGAAATTTAAGAAATTTAAGAAATTTAAGAAATTTAAGAAATTTAAGAAATTTAAGAAATTTAAGAAATTTAAGAAATTTAAGAAATTTAAGAAATTTAAGAAATTTAAGAAATTTAAGAAATTTAAGAAATTTAAGAAATTTAAGAAATTTAAGAAATTTAAGAAATTTAAGAAATTTAAGAAATTTAAGAAATTTAAGAAATTTAAGAAATTTAAGAAATTTAAGAAATTTAAGAAATTTAAGAAATTTAAGAAATTTAAGAAATTTAAGAAATTTAAGAAATTTAAGAAATTTAAGAAATTTAAGAAATTTAAGAAATTTAAGAAATTTAAGAAATTTAAGAAATTTAAGAAATTTAAGAAATTTAAGAAATTTAAGAAATTTAAGAAATTTAAGAAATTTAAGAAATTTAAGAAATTTAAGAAATTTAAGAAATTTAAGAAATTTAAGAAATTTAAGAAATTTAAGAAATTTAAGAAATTTAAGAAATTTAAGAAATTTAAGAAATTTAAGAAATTTAAGAAATTTAAGAAATTTAAGAAATTTAAGAAATTTAAGAAATTTAAGAAATTTAAGAAATTTAAGAAATTTAAGAAATTTAAGAAATTTAAGAAATTTAAGAAATTTAAGAAATTTAAGAAATTTAAGAAATTTAAGAAATTTAAGAAATTTAAGAAATTTAAGAAATTTAAGAAATTTAAGAAATTTAAGAAATTTAAGAAATTTAAGAAATTTTAGAAACTTAAGAAAATTAAGAAATTTAAGAAATTTAAGAAATTTAAGAAATTTAAGAAATTTAAGAAATTTAAGAAATTTAAGAAATTTAAGAAATTTAAGAAATTTAAGAAATTTAAGAAATTTAAGAAATTTAAGAAATTTAAGAAATTTAAGAAATTTAAGAAATTTAAGAAATTTAAGAAATTTAAGAAATTTAAGAAATTTAAGAAATTTAAGAAATTTAAGAAATTTAAGAAATTTAAGAAATTTAAGAAATTTAAGAAATTTAAGAAATTTAAGAAATTTAAGAAATTTAAGAAATTTAAGAAATTTAAGAAATTTAAGAAATTTAAAAAATTTAAGAAATTTAAGAAATTTAAGAAATTTAAGAAATTTAAGAAATTTAAGAAATTTAAGAAATTTAAGAAATTTAAGAAATTTAAGAAATTTAAGAACTTAGAGAAATTTTAGAATTTAAATTCATTCATGAAAATAAAAAAAATCAAGTCATTCTAGAAATTTAGGAAGCTCTAAAAATTCAAGAAATTCAAGAAATCTGAGAATTTTATTTTTCAAATTCAGGGAATTAGTGAAACTAAAAAAATCAAGTCATTCTAGAAATTTAAGAAGCTCCAAAATTCATGAAATTCAAGAAATTCAAAAACATAAAAAAATTCAAGAAATTGAAGAAATTTAAAAAAAATTAGAAATTCGAGAAATTTAAGAAATTCTTGAAATTTAAGAAATTCAATAAGTTCAAGAAGTTTTAGAAACTCAAGAAATTCAAGAAATTCTAGAAAAACTAAAAATTCAAGAAATTCGAGAAATTCAAGAAATTCAAGAAATTTATGAAATTAAGAAATTTAAGAAACTCAAAAAAAATCGTGAAATTAAAATTTAAAAATTTTCAAGAATTTTTTAGAAAATAAATCAATTATGTTTAAGAAATTTAAGGAATTTTATAATTTCAAATAAAAAAATTGAAAAACATGTAGAAATTCCAAAATACAAGGGGAAACTCCATAAACTACTTGGAAACCTTGAGGGGGGCCCCTCCTCTCCCCCAGCTATTTCAGCACGTTATTCACGTTCTCCTACCAACATCAACCGATCGCAGATCGCCCACCTAGCTTTGCTGATCTTCCAAGTACTATTTCTCCAGTATCAGATGAAATGGCTTGAGCACTGCTTGATGACACTTCCAAAAATATTCCTTGGCAAACTGCTTTTATTTCTTTCGCACTATTTGATTTTTCTAACGAGATGAATACCACCCTTAGTACGAGCTAGCCCGCATCACACTAATACTACTGCAAGAGCGTAGCCGCCGTGATGAACTGTCAAACCCTTGACCAAGCGGCGGTGAAAACAAAAATCGCGAGAAAACTGTCCAAATTCCCAAAGCTGCAGGAAATCTTCACATTCCACATGAAACCTACACACTGTTTAATCTTTTCACTACTTTTCGCGTGATTTGCTATAAAAACTACCGACTAAACAATTCAAATTCCGTGGACCGCACACCGCAGCTCTCGATGGCAGGGCTGCCAACTTTCTATTTCAAGACAAGAACCAGATATAGTTTGAAAAACTTTTTTTTTATCAACACTTCATCAGCTCCTAATCAGCACTAATTGTGTCATAGATTTCAATCAAGCAAATGACATCTTGTTGGTAACTTGTTGCCGATTGTTATCAAAACTGACACATATCGCACAAATCAAATCAAACATTTTTTTGCACAAATGTCGACCGCAAAAAAAAAACAGAGAAACCAAAAAGCCAAAACATGTGGCGAACCCTCATCAATTTCAATCAATTTGTGCCGTCAATACAGTTTAGTCCAGCAATCGCAACAAATGACGCTTTAAAAAGCCATCACCAATTCCATTTCCCAGCCCGACCAAAAAAACAGTCTTTTTCCACCCACATGAATTGAGTTGACACTTTTCGCCCCTTTCCCGCCAGAAAAAAAGCTCTCAACTAATTGTCGTGTGAAACGGAACATGTATTGGTACCGACCGACCTTTGCCGGCATGTTCCTTGGCCACCAGCCCTTCCCTCTTGGGACTGGGGCAAAGAATTTCGGGAGAACCAGCCAGCCAGCTCTGCCGGCCATAAATAACAAGGCCCCCGAAACATTATCGAAAGCTTGCAAAATTTATGGCCTGGCCGATATTGCTTTTTATTTTCTCGGGGGAGTGGGGTGGTTCTTGTTTGATTTATTTTGGGGAATTTTTGCGTTAGAAAATTATAGAAAAAATTCTCTGAAAAATCTCGTCTTTAAATTATTTAGAATATCTGGCAACCCTGTTATAAGTCAAAACCAGTTGCAGCAACAATTTTCAAAATATTTGCTGATCTAGTGGAATTCTGATTATACTTCTGGACTGTCCTTATAAGCAATATAAGATGGCTGCTTGAATTAAAAATTCCCAAAAGAAATGGCAACCCTGCCATGAGATATCGGTACCTTTTATTTATAAATAATTTCAGGGTCAGATCATGAAAATTTTCATGAAAGTATCAACTGGTGTCATCTTACTTTACTTACTCTAAATATTTTTGAAAATCTTAATTCGATAATTTTGAATTTGGCAACACTGTTGAAATTTTTATTAAATTTTTAAATATTGAGTTTTCTAATTTTCCTTTTGTGATGCTAAAAGGCCTCTTCAAATATCCTAGTAATTAAAAAAAAAATATTTAACACAAAATTTCTCTTTTTTCTACAAATAACCACCCTAACACGCCTAAATTTGTATTTCACTGTGCACTTTCCCCTCACCACCCCCACGCTACCACCCCCCCAAAGTGTCACTCAACAAGGGCAAACCTGAGAGGCAGAGTCCCACGTGTGTGCGAGCTCGTGTGATTTTGCTCATGTTTCATGGGCCCACCCCCACAAAACTTGGCCTGAAAAATTGGAACACGATTTTTTGTGTTTGGCATGTTTTGTTGGGGTTCGCTTTGTGTGTTAGCGATTTGTTGAAACGTTGCAACTTGGCAGTGTGACCTTTGGAGGTCTTTGGAAGTGGGGCAGAATCGGGCTGTTATCAACAAGAACATTCTTTTAGATAAAATAAATGTCAAAGAAATGAAATTTGAAACACTAAAAAATACTGAAAAAGTTCAAAGTGCTTTGCACTTCAATTACGGACTTCAAGGTACAAGTGATTATACCAAGTATTATCAACTGCGATTCGCTGAATAAGTTTCGAGGTAAGTACATCAAAGATATGTTTCCTGCTATCATTCAACAAGGTAAGTACTGTAAAACAAAATCAGTCAAATTGTCATCTGTCATTCTAGTCTTAAGAAATATAATTTAACCTTTTTCGTCAACTTTTCAAACAAATTTGTTAAATCTGATACATTAAGCATAATTTCTGCAAGGTTGATCATTTCTGCAATAAATCAAAAGTGTTTTCACTCCCAAAACGTTCAATTACTGTCACTTTCCATTCCGGTTATCGCGAAATCACTCTCGCTTTCCCGAAAACCCCCAAAGGTTCATACCCCAAAATCAGAAAATCAACTCCCGGAATTCAATCTCATCCACACACCCAGCCAACAACCGTTCCACGGAACACGCGATTCCGCTGTCAATAAATCAGGACCCAAATCCGGTCACCAAATCTCGCCATGACAGAGGCCCATGACCATTTCGTTCCGAAGGGGGGGGGACCAAACGCTTATCAAGATCCGTCGAAATTACCTTTCCCGCGAATGCGGGTCCCTCTACCGTTTCCCCTTAAGTTGCCGGTCCAGACGTGTTGTTGAAGAGGGGAGGTGGCGTGTAAATGTGAAAGATGTTATCGGGGGGCTTGATTCAATTATAACCGTATACTCAGCCCTCGACTCACAGAATTTGGATTTTCCGGAACGTGCTGCCGGTTCGGTGTCAACGGGATGTCGCAGTCGAAAGTGTTCGATGGAAACGATTTTTGGCAAACAATAAGCTGTGGCTGGTTGAAAAAGGTTTGAAAGATGAGACGTGTGAAGAATTGGGGTGTTCAGAGTTGATTGATGAATATGTTTGAACAAAATAATGTATTTATGATGCATTTTACAGAAATATAAACAATTCATTCAGAAATCAGCCCATTTATTTTTCATAACGTAACAGTTTTGAGCTGCGACACAGCAAGCATACATATTTTTTGGCAGTGTTGCCAATGTTCGCAACAATCTTAATTTCAAATTCAAAGCTTTATCATGGGTCATTCCAGATCCGCTGGGTACACTTTTGGGCTCGACCTTCACCGATTTGGACCCAACTTGGAGGGAACGACCATCTCCCTATTTTTGGCACCGCCCTTTTTTTACGATTTTCTAGAAAACTTTTTTTTTCTTTTAATCATAACTTTGAAACTATTTGAACAAAACACTTTTTACAGGTTGAATTTTATAGAAAATTGTTTGCCTAAAATTATATTTTAACGTTTTATGTATAAAAAATCAGTTTTGATCAACTCCTTATATTTATGTTTGTTTTATTTTATCGCCATCGTGTTCCCCGGACAATTTTACATAATAATCAATGTAAACCTCAAACTAAAATGTTTGATTTTGCGCAGCACTCTGTCCTATGAATTCAAATTCGAAATAAGTTTCTCACATATTAAACCCGAATTATGAGGGATTCATCCCTTTTTGTTGAAAAGTACACCATGTACTTCCAAGTGCTGCGCAAAATCAAACTTTTTTCAATAAGGTTTGTACCCAGTTGACCTGGAATGACCCATATACATTTTTGAAGCAAAACGTTTCACATTTTTTTTATATATATTATTAAGAGCGAGTCCTCGAGCAAAGCATACCCATCTCGCATCGACCTCACCAATCTGCCTGACATTTTCAGAGGTTGTTTGTACATATAAAACTAGCATCTGGCCAAAATATGAGCACTCTAGGTCAACGGGAAGTGGGGCAAATCGGGACACAAAGTTTGAAGGTTCAAAAACATCAAAAATCGTAAAAAGGCTGTAACTTGGGCAAAATTCAATTTAATTTCAAAATTCAAAATGCATCTGAAAGGGCTTGAAAAATACAACAAAATGCAGGGTAGAGCATCCCAATTGGTTGAATATAAAGGGAGTTATTGTCATTTGAGTGAAAAAATAGCGCAATTTTCAAACTCAAATAAAAAATTGTTCCATCCAGATATCAACTCGATTCGACCTGCAGCTTGTAGTGGACATCTGGGACTACCATCTGAGGCTAAGAACGCTTTGGGTAAGGCAGTTTAACATATTAAATAGACACTTTTACTTTTAGTGAATTTTTTAGTTGTAAATTTTTACTCGGGGGACCCCTTAGATCCCATTTTTTGATGATAATTTTATCATATTCGTGTTTCTGAGACAATTTCACAATAGAAACATGCAAAAAAATGTTTATTTTCATCCAAATAAAAAATAAAGTTAAAAAATTGAATGCTTTTAACTGGTGTCAACTAATATCCTTGGAAACGAACTTGAATTTCAATAAATGTGAATCAAGATTTTAAGTTTCAAATAACAAAGGGTTAAAATGGAAGAAAATAACATTTTAACATGTTTCAATTAACAAATTGCCTCAGAAACACGAATAAATAAAATTATCATCAAAAATAACTAAGTCAAAAACAAATAACAAATAACAAATTCACTAAAAGTAAAAGTGTCTATTTTATATGTTAAACTAACAAATAACAAATCTCAATAACAGAGTAACAAATAACAAATACAAATAACAAATCGAACAGTTGATATCAAATAACACTTTTTTATTTGAGTTTGAAAATTAACAATTTTTCACTAAAATGCCAATAACTCCTTTAATTAACCAATTGGGATGCTCTAACAAATTTGTTGTATTTTTCAAGCCCTTTCAGATGCATTTTGAATTTGAAATTAAATTGAATTTAACAAGTTACACTTTAACATTTTTGATGTTTTTGAACCTTCAAACTTTGTGTAACAAATAACAAATAACAAATAACAAATCATAAATAACAAATGCAGTTTTATATAACAAATAACAAATAACAATTGGTGAAATCCAAACGACGTCAAATACAAATATGCCCTGTTCGTGGAATAACAAATAACAAATAACAAATAACAAATAACAAATAACAAATAACAAATAACAAATAACAAATAACAAATAACAAATAACAAATAACAAATAACAAATAACAAATAACAAATAACAAATAACAAATAACAAATAACAAATAACAAATAACAAATAACAAATAACAAATAACAAATAACAAATAACAAATAACAAATAACAAATAACAAATAACAAATAACAAATAACAAATAACAAATAACAAATAACAAATAACAAATAACAAATAACAAATAACAAATAACAAATAACAAATAACAAATAACAAATAACAAATAACAAATAACAAATAACAAATAACAAATAACAAATAACAAATAACAAATAACAAATAACAAATAACAAATAACAAATAACAAATAACAAATAACAAATAACAAATAACAAATAACAAATAACAAATAACAAATAACAAATAACAAATAACAAATAACAAATAACAAATAACAAATAACAAATAACAAATAACAAATAACAAATAACAAATAACAAATAACAAATAACAAATAACAAATAACAAATAACAAATAACAAATAACAAATAACAAATAACAAATAACAAATAACAAATAACAAATAACAAATAACAAATAACAAATAACAAATAACAAATAACAAATAACAAATAACAAATAACAAATAACAAATAACAAATAACAAATAACAAATAACAAATAACAAATAACAAATAACAAATAACAAATAACAAATAACAAATAACAAATAACAAATAACAAATAACAAATAACAAATAACAAATAACAAATAACAAATAACAAATAACAAATAACAAATAACAAATAACAAATAACAAATAACAAATAACAAATAACAAATAACAAATAACAAATAACAAATAACAAATAACAAATAACAAATAACAAATAACAAATAACAAATAACAAATAACAAATAACAAATAACAAATAACAAATAACAAATAACAAATAACAAATAACAAATAACAAATAACAAATAACAAATAACAAATAACAAATAACAAATAACAAATAACAAATAACAAATAACAAATAACAAATAACAAATAACAAATAACAAATAACAAATAACAAATAACAAATAACAAATAACAAATAACAAATAACAAATAACAAATAACAAATAACAAATAACAAATAACAAATAACAAATAACAAATAACAAATAACAAATAACAAATAACAAATAACAAATAACAAATAACAAATAACAAATAACAAATAACAAATAACAAATAACAAATAACAAATAACAAATAACAAATAACAAATAACAAATAACAAATAACAAATAACAAATAACAAATAACAAATAACAAATAACAAATAACAAATAACAAATAACAAATAACAAATAACAAATAACAAATAACAAATAACAAATAACAAATAACAAATAACAAATAACAAATAACAAATAACAAATAACAAATAACAAATAACAAATAACAAATAACAAATAACAAATAACAAATAACAAATAACAAATAACAAATAACAAATAACAAATAACAAATAACAAATAACAAATAACAAATAACAAATAACAAATAACAAATAACAAATAACAAATAACAAATAACAAATAACAAATAACAAATAACAAATAACAAATAACAAATAACAAATAACAAATAACAAATAACAAATAACAAATAACAAATAACAAATAACAAATAACAAATAACAAATAACAAATAACAAATAACAAATAACAAATAACAAATAACAAATAACAAATAACAAATAACAAATAACAAATAACAAATAACAAATAACAAATAACAAATAACAAATAACAAATAACAAATAACAAATAACAAATAACAAATAACAAATAACAAATAACAAATAACAAATAACAAATAACAAATAACAAATAACAAATAACAAATAACAAATAACAAATAACAAATAACAAATAACAAATAACAAATAACAAATAACAAATAACAAATAACAAATAACAAATAACAAATAACAAATAACAAATAACAAATAACAAATAACAAATAACAAATAACAAATAACAAATAACAAATAACAAATAACAAATAACAAATAACAAATAACAAATAACAAATAACAAATAACAAATAACAAATAACAAATAACAAATAACAAATAACAAATAACAAATAACAAATAACAAATAACAAATAACAAATAACAAATAACAAATAACAAATAACAAATAACAAATAACAAATAACAAATAACAAATAACAAATAACAAATAACAAATAACAAATAACAAATAACAAATAACAAATAACAAATAACAAATAACAAATAACAAATAACAAATAACAAATAACAAATAACAAATAACAAATAACAAATAACAAATAACAAATAACAAATAACAAATAACAAATAACAAATAACAAATAACAAATAACAAATAACAAATAACAAATAACAAATAACAAATAACAAATAACAAATAACAAATAACAAATAACAAATAACAAATAACAAATAACAAATAACAAATAACAAATAACAAATAACAAATAACAAATAACAAATAACAAATAACAAATAACAAATAACAAATAACAAATAACAAATAACAAATAACAAATAACAAATAACAAATAACAAATAACAAATAACAAATAACAAATAACAAATAACAAATAACAAATAACAAATAACAAATAACAAATAACAAATAACAAATAACAAATAACAAATAACAAATAACAAATAACAAATAACAAATAACAAATAACAAATAACAAATAACAAATAACAAATAACAAATAACAAATAACAAATAACAAATAACAAATAACAAATAACAAATAACAAATAACAAATAACAAATAACAAATAACAAATAACAAATAACAAATAACAAATAACAAATAACAAATAACAAATAACAAATAACAAATAACAAATAACAAATAACAAATAACAAATAACAAATAACAAATAACAAATAACAAATAACAAATAACAAATAACAAATAACAAATAACAAATAACAAATAACAAATAACAAATAACAAATAACAAATAACAAATAACAAATAACAAATAACAAATAACAAATAACAAATAACAAATAACAAATAACAAATAACAAATAACAAATAACAAATAACAAATAACAAATAACAAATAACAAATAACAAATAACAAATAACAAATAACAAATAACAAATAACAAATAACAAATAACAAATAACAAATAACAAATAACAAATAACAAATAACAAATAACAAATAACAAATAACAAATAACAAATAACAAATAACAAATAACAAATGAAACATGTCATTTTATGGGAAATTTAATGTATTTTTCGAATCTACATTGACCCAGAAGGGTCATTTTTATATAGAACATTTTTTTTTTCATTTTAAATTTCATGTTTTTTTCTAACTTTGCAGGGTTATTTTTAAGATTGTAACAATGTTCTACAAAGTTGTAGGGGAGACAATTAGATTAATTTAGTGTATCAACATACTATTTTACGAATAAAAAATCTGGTTTCAAAATTTTAATTTCAAGACTAACATTTCTGGAGTTTTTTTTTTTTTTTTTGAAAAGGTCCAATAAACAAATTTTCAGTTTTTGCTTTTTGGGTGTTTTTCAATACCTCTGACTCAAGGCGGTTTCAAAAACACCCAAAAAGCAAAAACTGGAAATTTGGTTTATTGGACCTTTTCAAAAAAAAAAAAACTCCAGATTTGGAAAAGAGCTCTACGGAATTCATTAAGTTAGCTCACAGTTTTGGAAGAAGAATTCTATGAACAGATCACTTTTTACAGAATCTTTAGGGGAGGAAGGAAGCGTGGACATACCGTTCACAAAAGCAATATTCGGGTGATTTGCATCTTTTAAGTTGTGGCTTTAATCTGGATGTCCCGGATGTTTATTTCTGAAAAGGTCCCATTTGTTCGTGAATGAAATCTTCTTCCTCTTCCCAACCGACGATAAGATAAAGGATTAATGGCCGTCATAAAAATGTGTGTGTCTGCGCACCGAACCAGTCTGTGCGAGGAATTAGCTCACCTTCGTTTTTTTTCGGCTGGTGTTTTTGTTCAAGCCTTTCCGGAAGCCCGGAACTTCCGCTTTCGGTGAGGGGATGTGCGGGCGAAAGGGTTGCGAGCGATTTATAGCCATATTTTTATAGCCACCAAAAAGCCCGTTTTCCAGTCGTTTATTTCCACGCGAAGAAGGAAGCTTTGCGGGAGGCCATTTGAACGGATTTTGATTCCGCGGTATGACGGTCGGTGGCGTGCGGTCCTGATTAGTCGATGAATCTTTATGGGATCGTTTTTAAGTGGATTTATGTCGTACTTTCTGGGTTTTTTTTTGTAGGGACGGGGAGTTGTGCCAATTTCGCGAAACATGTTTCCTGCTGCTGATAGCTTTTTCGTGCAGTGATTTTTCGGGAACAAAGGGTTACAAAGTGGCTGTAAAAATTAATTACTTTGGGGAGGCAATTTCCACGCAGTGTTGTTGGAAGGTGGTTTCTGTTCAGATGCCTGATAAGTTGATTTATGGCAGAGTGATTTTGTTCAGGATTGCTGAAGCAATCGAGAGATTTCAGAACATTAGGATAAACTTCACCTCTATTACGGACTTCAAGTCGGACTTATAAAGGTTAGGACTTGACGGCATCGACGAGGTAAGTACATGTAGAATAAGTAGCTGGTAATATGAAGATGGTAAGTTCATATTTGTTAATATCTTGTCAGTCTGTCAATCTGTCAAATTGTTAATAGTCAAAGTGTTTTTGAAAAAAAATCTGTTGTTTCTCAAAAGCTGGTTAGCTTTCAGTGACAATGCCATTCCCCGTACCGCTCAATATCTGATCAATGTCTGGAGTATCACAACCACATCCTTCCAGGAAAAGGTTGTCTGGCACCAAACAAAGGTCATGTCTGCTGGCAAACCCCACAAAAAGAAAGTAAAATGCCTACCAGCTGCACCTCGAAGGTCGTCGTCGCCGTCTTGCCAGCATTTTTCAACCTCCCTCTTGCTGGTCGGCCGATTATCGAGGTAATTAATCTGGCAGAAAATTGATTAAACCGGCGATTCGATAAGGCACGGTCCGGAACCGAAAACGAGCGAACAAATTATTTCCACCAGCCAGAGAGAAAGAGCCGAATCAATTAAAATCCCATTCCGGTAGATTACGATGAGTGAGAGATAATAACAAGCCAAGACCCGGCTCAGGATTTTCTTTCCTTTTTTTTTGCTCGTGGAAGGTGGGTGTGGGCCTTCTCGCCAGGTCGGGCACGAATGATGAAAATTCGAAGAATGCCCAAGTACACGTGCAGCTCACGAAAGACTGTGTCTTGTCTTGGCCAGGGTGAAAAGGCACCCACAACAGAACAACGTGAAAAATTCACAATGGCCTAATTGAATTTTTCCGAAACCGCACAACAGCCGGAGAAGGCTGGTTGTGGCGATTTGCCGGGGATCAGCCCCGGAGGTGTGTGCGGTGTGTTATCATTACTGATTTTATTGTTATTTTGGTATCCACTTTGGGAGCATTTTGTGGCCACCGTTTGGGCGTATGGAGGTCGGTAAAATTGAAACTAAATTGAAATTGCGTTGATAGGCTCCTTTTGGAGCAGATTAGTATTGTTTTCAGGCAGTGGGGGGGTGTTTTCAGAGGAAAGTGGCCTAATGGACGAAGCTTTTGCTTGAGTGGATCCTTATGCCACCTTGAGTCGAGAGAAATTGTGGCATTTGAGGTTGAAACAGTTCCAGGTAGAATTTACTCTTTATTTTGAAAAACTAAACCATTTTTTTAGAAACATGACTACTATCACCACTTCTTAATCTCACTGTCCTGTACCAACTCAAGTGCTGTGTTTGAGAACCTGAATAAAACATTCATCAGAAAACTTCCCACAAAAGTTTCTGTCCTATCTAATTTCATCCCCACCAGCAACAGTTTGGTGTCAGCGATGACCCTTCACAACTTCACTTCAAAAGCCGAAAAAACCCCTAAATTAGATTGCACTCATAACCCGATTACCTGCTGCTAATTGCCACGCAATTAGCGCGCAAATTTTTCGTTCATCCAATCCTCACCG
Source organism: Culex quinquefasciatus (assembly GCF_015732765.1). Classification (NCBI taxonomy): domain Eukaryota; kingdom Metazoa; phylum Arthropoda; class Insecta; order Diptera; family Culicidae; genus Culex; species Culex quinquefasciatus. The sequence continues at coordinate 9,096,412 of NC_051861.1, forward strand.
GCCAAACCGCACCGCAACCCGGTGCAAAAATTACTCTAAAATTCTCTCGGATGACCACTGCACTCTACTCTCCAAAGACATCCCAGCAGCAGCAGTGCTGCCAGCCGCAAATTTGAAAAGTTGGGCTTTTCATCTTCTTCCAGAGGCTGGCAAGACCTGCAACTTTTCTGCTCACAGCACAGAAATTTGCTGGTGTAGGCCTCTGCCCCAAGTTGGATTCCCACCGGAAGGAAGAGAACAATTTCCTCTAATGACTTTGTTGCACCCGGGTGCAATTGCTTTCAGGGCCGGGTTGCCATCCAGCAATCAGGGTGCGCGCGCCAGTGCTGCTGGCAACCGGAAGTGAACCTTTCTGCACCGAGACGAGATTGCACGGAAAGTTTGAGGGGAATTAGTTTTAAATATTGAGTGTCATCTCAAATACGGACTTCAATAAGAAGGTAAGCTGTGAAGAACTTCAGCCGTTTCGAGGAAATTGGGTAAGTACGTAAGGCAGATTTGGAGTATAATGTTGGTAAGTACAAACATTTTTGTTTAAACTAACCTTGTCAATCAGTCAACCTGTCATCTGTCATAGAATTAATTCTACTAACAACTCTATCAACTTTCCGTGCACAACAACTTTTCCTTTAACCGGAAGACGTTTGCCTCAATTTATCCTTGTCCCGGCTGTGAACGGGATATTTTTCTCTCCCCCTAAGAATCCCTTCAAAGCAACCAACATGCATTCCCACTTTTCGCCTCGATATATTGCCCGGCGTCGGAGAGTTTTATCTATTTCACAACTGCACACAGCCAGCCAGTCCATCTTAAGAGGGATGCAATCTCTAATGCATTTTATAGAGGGCTGCCCACTTCCCGCAAGAAATAGCTACGATCAGGGCTGCCAGATCGCGCCAAAGCTGGCAAAAATCCGAAAAAAAAACTCGACTTGCCGAAAACGGGCTGCGAACTTTTATAAGTGAGATTTAATTGTTTTCTCCCGAGGATACAACGTAATTAAAAACGAATTAAATCCGGAAGCGCCGGACGTGGGAAAGCTTGGGCCAAAAGTTTTCTGAGGTTTTATCAGGATGAGTTGGATTAGGGGTTTGCGAGCTTAATTTTCCGGATTTCCGAAAATTGTCTTACGGTTAGTCGACAAAACTTTCTGCCGTTGGTGAAGACATTTCTTTTTTAACCTCACCGCCAAAGAGTGAGAAATAAATTGCTAGTGTAGATTTTTTCTACCCCTTCACTTAATTTTCCTCGTGGCTTCGGGTGTCACAGGCCACCAGAAAGGATGTGTGCCGTGGTTTCAGAGGTTGTTTTTCTATGCATATAAATGTAGCTTTTTTGTAGGCAAGATGCAGTCACTTTTTAGGGTTGGTGCAACATCCCTTTCGGAGTCGTGATTCGGGAGTTGAGATCGCTTTTGTGGTATTGGGAAATGTAGGGATGGTACAGTTTAAAATTGACCAATTTTGAGACATACGTGTTGTTTGAACATAACTTTTGAACAAATGTTAAAATATGCTTGAGACCCGGGCTCAAAATTAAGATGATTCAACGATCACGACTCTCGCTTCCCAAAAAATTCCAACCCTTCCGGCTATGACTACGATTTAAAAAAAACTTCAAAAAGTACATAAAACAACTACAATACTTAAGAATAAAAAAAAAATTCTTTAAATACTCGAAATACCTAAAAAACTTGAAATACTTAAAATACTTACAATACTAAAGATACTTAAAATACTGAAAATATTTAAAATAATTAAAATACTTAAAATACTTAAAATACTTAAAATACTTAAAATACTTAAAATACTTAAAATACTTAAAATACTTAAAAAACTTAAAATACTTAAAATACTTAAAATACTTAAAATACTTAAAATACTTAACCCGTATAGGCCTGGGTGAAATTGGAATCACTAAAATGGCCATAACTCAGCGAAAACTCAACCAATTTGCATACTTCTTTATTAGTTGGACTCGTTAGAATGTCTTTTTTCCGAAAATGACCCGCAGAACCCGGAAATGTTCCGGTGGCCGGAGATATTCCGGTGGGTCACTGGGTCAAACAGGGTCAAAATGGCCATTTTGGGTCCGCACTATTTTGTTAATAGAAATCTTGGAAAACACATTTTTTCATGTTACGATCTTTGTTCTACCAACAGACAATACTGACCATTGATTTTGCACCACCGGGGATGTTCCGGATTGAGCGGGCAGGTTCCCTACCCCGGGGGAACCGGTCAAGGGACGGTCAGAAATAAAACTATTTCTATCATGGCAATATGGGTGTCAAAGTTCACCATTTTCAAAATCAAGCTCATCTATGATCCCCAAAACCACTTTTGGGCCGATCTGGCCACTTTGGGAAAGGTTCCCGGTACTCCGGTGAAATCCGGAATAAGGCAAATTACGGGATTATTTCTGAACAATTTTTGACTGGGCAATATGGGTGTCAAAGTTCATCATTTTCAAAATCAAGCTCATCTATGATCCCCAAAACCACTTTTGGATCGATCTGGCCACTTTGGGACCGGTTCCCGGTACTCCGGTGAAATCCGGAATAAGGCAAATTACGGGATTATTTCTGAACAATTTTTGACTGGGCAATATGGGTGTCAAAGTTCATCATTTTCAAAATCAAGCTCATCTACGATCCCCAAAACCACTTTTGGACCGATCTGGCCACTCTGGGACCGGTTCCCGGTACTCGGTGGAACCCGAAATATGGCAAATTACGGGATTACTTCTGAATAATTTTTGACTGGGCAATATGGGTGTCAAAGTTCATCATTTTCAAAATCAAGCTCATCTATGATCCCCAAAACCACTTTTGATCGATCTGGCCACTTTGGGACCGGTTCTCGGTACTCCGGTGGAATTCGGATGGCAATTTACGGGATTATTTCTGAATAATTTTTCACAGGCAATATGGGTATCAAAATCATCATTTTCAAAACAAAGCTCATCCATGATCCCAAAACCACTTTTGGACCGATCTGGCCACTTCGGGACCGGTTCCTGGTACTCCGGTGGAACCCGAAATATGGCAAATTACGGGATTATTCCTGAATATTTTTTGACAGGGCAATATGGATGTCAAAGTTCATCATTTTCAAAATCAAGCTCATCTATGATCCCCAAAACCACTTTTGGATCGATCTGGCCACTTTGGGACCGGTTCCCGGTACTTGAAATCCGGAATAAGGCAAATTAAATACTAAAATTTTTGACTGGGCAATATGGATGTCAAAGTTCATCATTTTCAAAATCAAGCTCATCTATGATCCCAAAAATACTTTTGGATCGATCTGGCCACTTTGGGACCGGTTCCCGGTACTCCGGTGAAATCCGGAATAAGGCAAATACGGGATTATTTCTGAACAATTTTTGACTGGGCAATATGGATGTCAAACTTTCAAAATCAAGCTCATCCATGATCCAAAACCACTTTTGGACCGATCTGGCCACTTGGGACCGGTTCCCGGAACTCTGAATCCGGAATAAGGCAAATTACGGGATTATTTCTGAACAATTTTGACTGGGCAATATGGATGTCAAAGTTCATCATTTTCAAAATCAAGCTCATCCATGATCCCCAAAACCACTTTTGACCGATCTGCCACTTTGGGACCGGTTCCCGGTACTCCGGTGGAACCCGGAATAAGGCAAATCACCGGATTTTTCTGAACAATTTTTGACAGGAAATATGGGTGCCAAAAATTATTCAGACATAATCCCGTAATTTGCCATATTTCGGGTTCCACCGGAGTACCGGGAACCGGTCAGAAAGTGGCCAGATCGGTCCAAAAGTGGTTGTGGGGATCATGGATGAGCTTGATTTTGTAAATGATGAACTTTGACATCCATATTGCCCAGTCAAAAATTGTTCAAAAATAATCCCGTAATTTGCCTTATTCCGGGTTTCACCGGAGTACCGGGATCCGGTCCCAAAGTGGCCAGATCGGTCCAAAAGTGGTTTTGGGGATCATAGATGAGCTTGATTTTGAAAATGATGAACTTAACACCCATATTGCCCTGTCAAAATTATTCAGAAATAATCCCGTAATTTGCCATATTCCGAGTTCCACCGGAGTACCGGGAACCGGTCAGAAAGTGGCCAGATCGGTCCAAAAGTGGTTGTGGGGATCATGGATGAGCTTGATTTTGTAAATGATGAACTTTGACATCCATATTGCCCAGTCAAAAATTGTTCAAAAATAATCCCGTAATTTGCCTTATTCCGGGTTTCACCGGAGTACCGGGATCCGGTCCCAAAGTGGCCAGATCGGTCCAAAAGTGGTTTTGGGGATCATGGATGAGCTTGATTTTGAAAATGATGAACTTTGACATCCATCTTGCCCAGTCAAACATTGTTCAGAAATAATCCCGTAATTTGCCTTATTCCGGGTTCCACTGAGTACCGGGAACCGGTCCCAAAGTAGATCGGTCCAAAAGTGGTTTTGGGGATCATAGATGAGCTTAATTTTGAAAATGATGAACTTTGACATCCATATTGCCCAGTCAAAATTGTTCAGAAATAATCCCGTAATTTGCCATATTCCGAGTTCCAATTGAGTACCGGGAACCAAAGTGGCCAGATCGATCCAAAAGTGGTTTTGAGGATCATAGATGAGCTTGATTTTGAAAATGGTGAACTTTGACACCCATATTGCCATGATAGAAATAGTTTTATTTCTGACCGTCCCTTGACCGGTTCCCTCGGGGTAGGGAACCTGCCCGCTCAATCCGGAACATCCCCGGTGGTGCAAAATCAATGGTCAGTATTGTCTGTTGGTAGAACAAAGATCGTAACATGAAAAATGTTTTTTCCAAGATTTCTATTAACAAAATAGTGCGGGACCCAAAATGGCCATTTTTGACCCTGTTTGACCCAGTGACCCACCGGAATATCTCCGGCCACCGGAACATTTCCGGGTTCTGCGGGTCATTTTCGGAAAAAGACATTCTAACGAGTCCAACTAATAAAGAAGTATGCAAATTGGTTGAGTTTTCGCTGAGTTATGGCCATTTTAGTGATTCCAATTTCACCCAGGCCTATACGGGTTAAAATACTTAAAATACTTAAAATACTTAAAATACTTAAAATACTTAAAATACTTAAAATACTTAAAATACATAAAATACTTAAAATACTCAAAAAACTTAAAATACTTAAAATACTAAAAATACTAAAAATACTAAAAATACTTAAAATACATAAAATACTTAAAATACTTAAAATACTTAAAGTATTTAAAATACTTAAAATACTTAAAATACTTTAAAAACTTAAAATACTTAAAATACTTAAAATTTTTAAAATACTTAAAATACTTAAAATACTTAAAATACTTAAAATACTTAAAATACTTAAAATACTTAAAATACTTAAAATACTTAAAATACTTAAAATACTTAAAATACTTAAAATACTTAAAATACTTAAAATACTTAAAATACTTAAAATACTTAAAAAACTTAAAATACTTAAAATACTTAAAATACTTAAAATACTTAACAAACTTAAAATACTTAAAATACTTAAAACACTTAAAATACTTAAATACTTCAAATACTTCAAATACTTCAAATACTTCAAATAATTTAAATACTTAAAATACTTAAAGTATTTAAAATACTTAAAATACTTAAAATACTTTAAAAACTTAAAATACTTAAAATACTTAAAATACTTAAAATACTTAAAATACTTAAAATACTTAAAATACTTAAAATACTTAAAATACTTAAAATACTTAAAATACTTAAAATACTTAAAATACTTAAAATACTTAAAATACTTAAAATACTTAAAATACTTAAAATACTTAAAATAAAACTTAAAATACTTAAAATACTTAAAATACTTAAAATACTTAAAATACTTAAAATACTTAAAATACTTAAAATACTTAAAATACTTAAAATACTTAAAATACTTAAAATACTTAAAATAAACTTAAAATAATTAAAATACTTAAAATACTTAAAATACTTAAAATACTTAAAATACTTAAAATACTTAAAATACTTAAAATACTTAAAATACTTAAAATACTTAAAATACTTAAAATACTTAAAATACTTAAAATACTTCAAAATACTTAAAATACTTAAAATACTTAAAATACTTAAAATACTTAAAATACTTAAAATACTTAAAATACTTAAAATACTTAAAATACTTAAAATACTTAAAATACTTAAAATACTTAAAATACTTAAAATAATTAAAATACTTAAAATACTTAAAATACTTAAAAAACTTAAAATACTTAAAATACTTAAAATACTTAAAATACTTAAAATACTTGAAATACTTAGAATACTTAAAATACTTAAAATACTTAAAATACTCAAAATACTTAAAATACTTAAAATACTTAAAATACTTAAAATACTTAAAATACTTAAAATACTTAAAATACTTAAAATACTTAAAATACTTAAAATACTTAAAATACTTAAAATACTTAAAATACTCAAAATACTTAAAATACTTAAAATACTTAAAATACTTAAAATACTCAAAATACTTAAAATACTTAAAATACTTAAAATACTTAAAAATACTTAAAAATACTTAAAATACTTAAAATACTTAAAATACTTAAAATAATTAAAATACTTAAAATACTTGAAATACTTAAAATACTTTAAATACTTAAAATACTTAAAACACGTAAAATACTTAAAATACTTAAAATACTTAAAATACTTAAAATACTTAACACACTTAAAATACTTAAAATACTTAAAATACTAAAAATACTAAAAATACTAAAAATACTTAAAATACTTAAAATACTTGAAATACTTAAAATACTTAAAATACTTAAAATATTTAAAATACTCAGAATACCTAAAATACTTATAATACTCCGATTTGCTTGAAACTTTGTCCTAAGAGTTAATTTTGGTCCCTGATCAGGGCGGAACGACCGCTTCCATTTTTAACATTCGAAAAAAATGTGTTTTTCAATAATTTGTAGTTTGGAATGGTGATGGTTTGGAAATCGGGTGTCAAATTGACTTTTATGTTAAATTTTTAAACTTCTGTCATTTTCGTAACTTATTTGTTCAAAAATGGGCTTGACATTTTATGGGAAATTTAAGGTACTTTTCGATTCTGAAATAACCCAGAAGGGATTGTTTTTCATCTAGAACAAAATTTTTAATTTTCAAGTTTCGCATATTTTCGTAAAATTGCAGGGTTAAGTTTTAAAGGGTATCAATATTCTACAAAGTTGTTTTACAGACAATTACAAAAAATTTCAAAAAATAAGGTATTTTCTTGTAACCATCACGAGTTAACGATAATTTACAAAAAAAAAAAGTTTTGAAATAGTTCCTTTTTGTTTCTCTTTGTTTCGTCGTTCGTGACTGTCGCGGGTGACCTCAAACGTAAGGACGGATGCGTGGACATACCGTACCAAAAGCTCCAGACTTGAGTGCAAGTTTTGCATGAAGAAACATGTGAAAATAACCGAATTTTATTTTTGAGTTTCCCTAAAAATCGTTTTTACACATGTTGATAAAGTAAGTGTAAGTGTGATCCTTTCTAAACAACCATAACCTCTCCACATTGTGCTCCCTTGAGCTCTCCACCCTATCCCTTCCTGAATAAAACTCAATTGAGTCACTGCTGCTGAAAGTTCTGCCGTTGTTCCAAAAGCACTGCCGTACTCGTGGATGAGTGAATATATAAATTCAATCAATTTTTGTTATTTTCCAGTGTGGTCTCTCTTTCGCCTTTTTCCACTCTAGCAGGGCTCTGGCTCGGTGTCCTTTTCCATCCAGGGTGTGTGTGTTCTGTGTTTTATTCAATTTCGTCTCACCCCTCGTGTTCAATGGCAGTGTTGCCAGCATTTTCCGACCCCCCCCCCCCTTCGCCCAACGATGATGTCGGTTTTCCACATGCCAGAGCAGTAGTGAGGGACACACCAACGACCGACGACAACGAAACAAATTCAATTTCAATATTTTCCACTTATACAAATAGCAATGCTCTCGACTCTTTTTTTTTTTTTTTTTTGAAGTTGATGTTGCTACCCCTACAAGTATGCTTTCATACAAAACGGCGACGACGACGACACAATTTCGGGAGCGCTGTTGTCGAGGATCGAGATTTATGTGCTACATCGAGAGAGGCTGGTGTTCTCAAATCACGGTTTCTTCGAAAAAAAAGAGGTTTATTTTTTATTTCTTGGCAGATTTGTGTTCGAACAAGTGCAGTCGTCGTTGTCATTACCGACGTGTGGCCCCGAAGACATTTACAAATTGAATTCAAGTTTTTCTTCCAGGGAAAAACCTCAGTCGGACAGAAATATTGAAACCCTGCGGCCATGGAACGTCGAGACAACTTTGAATTTCGCTGGCAATGTGTATACCCGGTAATTGAGTCCACCAGAAACAAGTCGACCGTGGCTGGTGCAGAGTTGTGTGCGACCGAAAGAAGTGTGTGATTTATGGTTATTTATTGTTGCATCATATGCACATGGCCGCGCGCTTTTCCAGCAGGTCACACTGGAAAATTAAATGCTCATCCGAATAATTTGACGAAAACAACATCTTTCAAAACATTTCAACTGTGCACACCACGCCAAATGTTAGGGAAGGCGCCTTTTGTCAACTCGGAAGTGGGCAAAACTTTTCAAATATATGCACAACTCGCCGGGAAAAGAGTGGTTCATATTTCATCAGTTTATCGACCACCGAACGTTTGCCAGTAAATTGAAAAGTTTCTCAAGTGGAACCCGGGAACTGCTGGCAATCGGAGTGTGACGAACGCGGGTTTCAGGGGCTCCGGAGATTGGTTCCGGAAACTTCCGTGAAGGTCTGACCGCGCGTGTGTGATGCAAGATTTACAGTCCCCGAGGGACTGGGGGGGGGGGACTTGGTGGTGGAATGATGAGGGTTTGTAGCACGAGTTTTCGAAATTTAAAACTTTCAAAGAAAAATATCAAAGCTTGAAGATACGCTAAACTGAAAACTTGAGAATAGAGATTTAAAGAGCAAATCGTAGACAGGTCAAAATTTTAGGAATAAGAAAAATGCACTCACATTAATCCAATTGGGACGTTTGTTCTTCCCAATTCTTAAAATTAATTGGAAATTTCAAGATTGCGTCCAATATGGCGGTTGAACAGAAAACCCAACAAAAAAGGGCACAGAATTTAGAAATTTTGCATTTAAACAAATAATCCAAAACCCGGTTTAAAAGTGGCGTATTTTTAAGTTAGCTTAATTTTAAAAACGACGAATTTGACCGGGCAAAAAATGTAGGCATATATCCGAACTCGGCCATTTTCCAGGTTTCACTCAGATAACTGGAATCGATTCTGAAGTGACCTTCATAATCACTTTTAATTAAGAAGTCTTTTCTAGAAATGTTATATTTTTCTTTCAAAATTTTAAACCACGCCAATTCAAAGTTTTAAAGCTGATTTAATATGCAATTATGATATTGAATTCCAGTTATAGTTGTTTAAGCATCATTTGGAAAACAGTAAATAAATCGTTTCTTTTAGTTGTCTAAAATACTTACCAGTTTTTTTTTTCTATTAATAAAAGCTAGGCCGTTGCAAATATTTTTTAATTTTATGTCCCGCGACTATGACCAAGCCGAATTTCATAAAAACAAAATATTTTCAATCCAGCCCATACATGCTAAATATGATTTTCTATGCAGAAAAATGCATTTTAGAATGTTTTTAGTTGACTTGATTTCTATTTTCATTAAAATTTTGAATTTTTTTTAATATTTTTTTCTGCCCTCTGATTTTTGGGCCAATTTTGAAGGGGGAGGCGACACAAATGTTGAAAAATATTAGCAACGGTTTTATTTAAATAAGTGAATTTTCTTTAAATTGCATTTTGAGCATTTTTTACGTTTTGGCAAATCAACTTTCCAAGCATTCAAAATCACGTTTAACAGTTCAAGAAGACCATAGATTTTTTTACCATAACTTCAAAAAAAATGGAAGTTGTTTTTTTTAATAACTGTCCATAATCCAATTTTTATTGCTTTTATTTTGCCTAATATGGCTAAGACTCTGGGAAAATTTGGTAAGGACATAATTTTGGCCGAGGTCTTTGCACAAAATCTTTTATGAAAAGTAAAAAAAAAATTAAATTTGTTTTGCCTTCCTCATTCAGGTAAGGCTATAATTCTGCTCTAAAAATGAACTTTTCACCGAAAGCTCATAGACCCGCCTTCATGTTTACCTATCGACTCAGAATCGAAAACTGAACAAATGTCTGTGTGTGTGTGTGTGTGTATGTGTGTGTGTGTGCGTGTGTGCAACCAATCAAACGGAACCACGCGGTCGCTTCTTACAAATTGAGTTGTTTCCATGTATTTTAGAACTTTTACATTCTACACATGCAAATAACTCGCATAGGCATTTGGATGGTGTTAGCTCTGCCGAGCTTCGGTGACCCATTTCTACGCAGGCTAGCCGTGCGCGAGGTACCTCAGCTTAAATCGACAAGCCCCGCCCTGAAGAACGTTTGCATCAATCGGATTCAAACGTTATTTAGAACTTCTGAACCCTTGCGAAGTGGACAAAGGCCCAGCGCGTATATAGGTGGTACACCCAAAACTGGCAGCGCTAGTCCGAGAGAATGATGGTCTCGAGTCGAGAGAATAGTGGTACCATTCACGGACGCAGAGAACACAGCTCAAGATGGGCGATAGAACTATTCTCTCGAGGTTCATTTGCAAAAAAAGTTCATCCGTCAAACAAAAAACCAAAAGTGTCGACAACGGGAATCGAACCAGAGACCTTTGACAAACCAATCCAATGACTTAGCTGCCTCGGCCACCACAGCTTGGTGACCATGGAGAAGTCAGGAGTCGATGTATGACACTTGTTGGAGATTTATTGATTCAACTAACGAATGAACTCATTTGTTATGATGGTGTGAGTTGGTACCATTATTCTATCGATTTTGGCACTGAGCCCTCAATAAATTTTGAGAGAACGATTATCTCGATTCTGAATTTTGGGTGTAGTAACAGTATTCCTTATTCCAAACATAGCTCACCAAGCAGCCGTGATGGCGTAGTGGTTAGCAGTTTTGCTTACCAATACAAAGGACGGGGAATCGAACCCCATCCGAGCGACTTTGAATTTTTTCGTTCATATTAAAGAATTTCAAGTATTTCTAAGTCTTAAACTTTCTCGTTGGGAGCAGATGGGCATCGAACCCAGGATCATTCGCAAAGCGAGCACCGTAACCAGTCAGCCACGACTGCTCCTTGTAAACACCTTACCGGCACTGACGAACTGACGTGCCACCAGGAACAAATAGACAAATCCAGCGAAAGCTCAACGCTGCTTTTTGATGGTGAGAGATTTGACAGCTCCCATACTAAATGTCTCGATTTTCATACTTTTTGTTAATTATCTTTTAAGAGCGAGTTTTTCACCAATGTGTAACAGGTCGTATCGAGGTGCTTCGATTTGGATGAAACCCTCAGCGTTTGTTTGTCTATACATGAGATGAACTCATGCCAAACATGAGCCCTCCACGACAAAGGGAAGTGGGGTAAAATGGGCTGTGTGTGTGTGTGTGTGTATGTGACCAAAATTCTCACTGAGTTTTCTCAGCCCTGGCTGAACCGATTTTGGTCAAACCAGTTGCATTTTATTTGGTTTTAGGTCCCATACATCGCTATTGATTTTGATAAAGTTTCGATATGTTGTTCAAAAGTTATGTATGAAAATGTATTTTTGTTTTTATCCGGATGTTGGATAAGTGACCGGTACTCGATGCAAATATCGTCATGTTATACATCGTTGGTTAGGTAATTGCAAGACCTTTCCAACGAGTCCAAAACTTTGAAGATCTGGCAACCCTGATTCGAGTTATGACCACTTAAGTGATATTGATGTAATATTTGAGGCTGTATCTCACACAGAAAAAAATAATGTAAATTTGGAAGCTGTAGTTTTGGAAGGTTGAATATTACCTCTTTTATGATGTAATTTTACCGCAATTTAGACTGAAAAAGTGACATTACACCAGAAAAGTGGTAAAATTACACATTTCCAGAGGTAAAATTACACCTTTTTCTGACATAAAAGATGTACCCCTTCCCAGATGTAATATTACCATGATTTTTTTTCTGTGCACTTAATTGTATAAAAACTATGTCCGGATCCATAATCCGGTTAGATTATCAAAAGACCTTTCCAACGAATCCAAAACATTGAAGATCTGGCAACCTTGAGTCGAGTTATGACCACCAAAGTGATATTTGTTGTTCTTTTTTTGGAAAAAACTGGATGAAATTTGTGTCCAAACCCATCGAATCACCAATACTTGGTAAAGAGTGAGGAAGGCCCCAATCACTTAGGTGGATTAAGTTAGTTTTTTTTTTAATTATTTGATTGGGTATACACCCAAGGAAGTCAAATAATTGGTTGAAAATTTTCTTATTGCCCATAACTGGTTAACCCTGTACTGCTCAAATTTTTTTTTCGAATGTTCAATTCAAAAATTCGAGGTCATTTTGAGCAACTTTTGTTTAACAAAAAAACTTGACTTCTCCTGTTTTATGTTATCTTGTTATACTTTCAATACTCAAATTTGCATTCATCTTGTTTAGTTTAAGTTTGTTTTTGGTAGTATTCGGCCTATTCTACCACCTCCTATCATTACATTTTTCCTTGCGATATTAATACAGTCATTTCTAAAATTATTTGCTTGTTTTCCCCATTTTCTGCTATACAATGACACCATCATCATTTAAATTTTAAAACAATGCACAGAGGCAAACTCAGTGACACTTCAAAAATTACTTTTTTTACTTAACCCTCTACAACCCAACCCCGCCAGACGGGCTACGATTGAAAAAATCGCCAAAAAATCATCTTTTAACCAATTTTTGATCCTTAACAAGTATTGCAAAGAAGGACTCTTAAAATATAAGAAAATTTGGCTGTTTTCGCCTTTCATACTAATTTTTCACTAACATTTCCTATATTTTAATTTAAAAAATGTTTGCAGTATTTTTTCTAGTGCCCCAGACTATGCCTCTACACATTTTTTAAACAATTTTAATGATGATGGTTCCATTTTATTGCAGAAAATGTGAAAACAAGCAAAAAATTGAAAAAGTGGCTCAAAAACATGTAAAAATTTGATAGGCAAAATGTGTCGATAGGAGGTGGTAGAACAGGCCAAATACTACCGAATACAAATATAAACTAAACAGGATAAATGCAAATTAAAATACAAAAAATGTAACAAAAAACAGAAAATAAGACAAGTTATGTTTTTCGTAGAACAAAAATTGCTCAAAATTGCCTCCTGAACACGGGAATAATAAAAATCTTCGAAAAAAAAATTAGGCATTATAACTATAAGTATTAATCACACAAAACAAGTCAAACTTTCGAGCATGAAATTTTCAAAAATTTCAAGAGTTTTTCTTTCCAAAGATTTTAAAGATCAAAAATTGGTTGAAAAATTGATGTTTGGAGAATTTTTAGATCGAAGCCCGTCTAGAGGCGTCTAGAGTGTTAATATGGCTAGAATTTTGGAATAATTTTGACCAATTTTATTGATTAACAATAATATCCAAGAATTTGCACAAAATTTGTTTAAATGCTAAATCGAAATAGTTTATACATGTTTTCTTTAGTACGTTGCAAATCTAGAACTTTGAGAACTTTCAAACATTTTTATCACTTACTTGGATATTTTGCCTAATCTCTGTTAATTTTTAATTTTTTTATTATGTTGACTAAAATTTGTAAGTCGTCCGTCAATTATTAGTGATTTTATTCCGCATTTAAAAACATGTAATATATAATTGGAACCAGCCGAATATCGAGATTTCATAATAAGCTAATCAGTTATTAACCATCGGCAACATTTTTTTTAGGATTGGATTTTCTTGAAATTTTATTCCATAACAGAATGAGACATTTTAGAAACAAATCTCTGTTATTTTTTGTGTTATTTTATAACAGCTAATCTGGGTGTTTTAATAATAAAAAGTCCTGACCTCCTGACAATAACATAACTTGAACTTTTTTAGTTAGTTAGTAAAAAACACTAAGCCAGCTTATGTAATTCACTTAAAACAACCAAATCTAATCCTTCAAATAAACAACTGGCCCACTTCTCATTCCTTCCAGCGGCTTACAGACTGCCAATCACAACCAGTAGTTAAATTGGTTCGCTCAAATTGGCTTAAGAATGTACCACTTTAATCCTCTTTTATTGTCGCGTGTCCTCCCCCTCCAAATAGGCAAACGAGACCTACTCGCATCACACAAAGTCGGTCAAATTAGCACCCTTCGTTCTCGGTAAAACGACAGTTTCGAACTGATTAATGTCTGACTTTGCGACCATTAACACCATTAAACACGTCTCCGATTATTCTTCGTTTGCTGGAAATCTCTTTTTCGTTTTCCTCTTTTTTTTATTTCTTCTTATTCAGCCCATTCATCCTAAATTCGTCTTTTTTTTCGGAAAGTTACTGAGCGGGGGAAGGGGGGCCGGTTCGTCGACGGCGGTGTCGTTTGTGGAATAATAAAAACGAAATCTTTTATCCGGGCCTAAATTAAATATCGCCATTCGCGTCTGTCCCCCGAGCTCGCCGCGAGAAACCGAATTTTCACTCCTCCGCAAGATTTCCCACCGTCAGCCTACGAAGAAAATCGGACGGAAAAATCCCGGGAAAAGCCTGAAAGAGCTTGGGGAGAGGGAGGGGGAGGCAACAAAATAAATCGGGTTATTTCACTTTGGTTGCTCGGTCTCGTTTTCTCCTAGGAATCAAAATAAGATAAATTACATGTAGATGAACCCGGGGATCGTCGGAGTGAAGTTGGTGTCCCGAGATGACAACAGTTAATGTCGCGAGGCGAGTCCTTTTTTACTGACTTTTTTTGCTGTTGACGGAGAGGGAATACAAAGTCGTAGAAAGCCTATTTTCATTTATCAGCCTTAAGAGAATGCCACTTTGCTGTCCCCGTGCGGAGTGGGATGGGGATGTCATAAGTCTTGGCATTATTTCCCTAACTTTTTTTGTGTTGCATAACAAAATTCTTTCAAATTCAACCTCTTCAACTTTAACCGACTCGCTCGAAAAAAGGCTACATAAATCGCTCAATTTGCGTTCGCCATTTTGCGCTGAAGACCATGAATATTGAATGGAAACGCCCCCGTCCAAACATTTTGCAAACATCAAAGAGAACGCTGGCTGATGTTTGTGCGCCGCGATGCTGCAATATTTACAATCTCACCCCCAACAGGCAGCCTCCCTGAACTGAATGCTGCTCCCTCGTTTTTTTTTTCGTTCTGTTTCCTTTCAATTCGCTTATCTTAACACTTTCCAGAAAACACAATGTTCTGCGAGTCCCACGCCCCGCATCCCCCCGCTTTGTGACCGCCCACGCAATCGTCACCCACACTTGTCGTGGCCTAGAAGCCCACCCCCACCTGCTCAGATTGGCCGTTTATGCGCGCTGGACGGGCGGTAACCCTCAATCAGAGAATCTTGAAAATCATGATGGAATATTTTGTTAATTTTTAGAATATGTAGAATCTCAAAAAGTACATTGCACTGAGTGTTATCAAGGGTTTCCAGCCCCACGCCAATAAGTAATAAGTGATTACCTGGAATTCTAGCTTGTAATTGGAAATTACAACTAAACAAATTCAATCATTTTATTAAAAAAAGGTCATTCTGAAGACATTTTTTCCCAAGAAAAACTTCACTTGTCTTATTGAATACGTTTTCCTTCTTTGTCTTATATTTTTAAAACATTTTCTACACTTTAAATGTTTCTGTTTGCTATATTCAACCGGGCAGAAGGAAATGTTTATATTTCATTTACCAGCAAACAATTCAAAATTAATGATATTGAAATGTTTTTTACGGCGGGTCAGATCGCAAAATTAAGTGGAAAATACATTTACGGGAAATTTCTCAAAAAAAAATTGTACTCTGATTTTAGCTGGTAATTCGGTAATACTTTAATTATATAGTAATTATCGGTAATAAGAGTAATGAAAGAATACAATTGGTTATAAAAGCAATTATTTAGCAATAAAATTTATTGGAAAATTTAAAAAAAAATTGAGCTTGTAAATCAAATTAAATATTTATTTTAAAAAGAGTAAAACAAAGAAATTCCAAATAAAGACAACAAAAGAAAACGCCACGTTTCTCGAAAAAAAAACACTCAATACTATTGTTATTGCAATAAGGGTATGACATTATCGGGTTGTTTCATACATTTAGAAAATCTTAACACAAGTTTTCAGAAATACTCAAAATCTTCATTTTTTCGAAAAATTATTAAATATTTCAGTTTTTACAATATGGTTATCAAATGACCTGAATTTTTCATACATTTCGAATGATATAAGATATTTTTTTTTTTTTGAAAAACAAAACACAAAATTTTCACAAAACCACGTATTTTCCTGAAAATACTCCACATTTCCATTTTTACAATATGGGCAACAAATAATCGGGATTTTCTCGTACATTTCGAAAGTTATAATACAAATTTTTGAAAACTACTCACAAAACTACTTTTTTTTGAAAACGTACTAAACATTTCAGTATTTTACAATGAAGGTACTCAAATTGTTTTTCAAAAATACGTAGTTTTGTGAAAACTTTGTGTAACTTTCGATATGTACGAAAAAATCCCGATCATTTGATACCCATACTGTCAAAAACTGAAATTTTTAGTACTTTTTCTGTAAAATAACCGTTAAATCCTAAATCTATGCATGTTTCATAAAAATGAAAAATAATACGAACAATTTTACTCGATTTAAAATTTACAAAATTTACAAAATTTACAAAATTAACAAAATTTACAAAATTTACAAAATTTACAAAATTTACAAAATTTACAAAATTTACAAAATTTACAAAATTTACAAAATTTACAAAATTTACAAAATTTACAAAATTTACAAAATTTACAAAATTTACAAAATTTACAAAATTTACAAAATTTACAAGGTTACAAAATTTACAAAATTTACAAAATTTACAAAATTTACTAAAATTTACAAAATTTACAAAATTTACAAAATTTACAAATTTACAAAATTTACAAAATTTACAAAATTTACAAAATTTACAAAATTTACAAAATTTACAAAATTTACAAAATTTACAAAATTTACAAAATTTACAAATTAAAATTTACAAATTTACAAAATTTACAAATTTACAAATTTACAATTAAAATTACAAAATTTACAAAATTTACAAAATTTACAAAATTTACAAAATTTACAAAATTTACAAAATTTACAAAATTTACAAAATTTACAAAATTTACAAAATTTACAAAATTTACAAAAATTATCAAAATTTACAAAAATTATCAAAATTTACAAAAATTATCAAAATTTACAAAAATTATCAAAATTTACAAAATTTACAAAATTTACAAATTTACAAAATTTACAAATTTACAAACAAAATTTTACAAATTTACAAACAAAATTTACAAAATTTACAAAATTTACAAAATTTAAGGTTACAAATTTACAAAATTTACAAATTTACAAATTTACAAAATTTACAAAATTTACAATTTACAAAATTTACAAATTTACAAATTACAAAATTTACAAAATTTACAAATTTACAAAATTTACAAATTACAAATTTACAAAATTACAGAATTTACAAATTTACAAAATTTACAAAATTTACAAATTTACAAAATTTACAAATTTACAAAATTTACAAATTTACAAAATTTACAAAATTTACAAAATTTACAAAATTTACAAAATTTACAAAATTTACAACAAAATTTACAAGCAAAATTTACAAATTTACAAAATTTACAAAATTTACAAATTTACAAAATTTACAAATTTACAAATTTACAAAATTTACAAAATTTACAAAATTTACAAATTTGCAAATTTTTTACAAAATTTACAAAGTTACAAAATTTACAAAATTTACAAAATTTACAAAATTTACAAAATTTACAAAATTTACAAAATTTACAAAATTTACAAAATTTACAAAATTTACAAAATTTACAAAATTTACAAAATTTCCAAAATTTACAAAATTCCAAAATTTACAATTTTACAAAATTTACAAAATTTACAAAATTTACAAAATTAACAAAATTTACAAATTTACAAAATTTACAAAATTTACAAAATTTACAAAATTTACAAAATTTACAAAATTTACAAATTTCATGTTACCAAAATTTACAAAATTTACAAAATTTACAAAATTTACAAAATTTACAAATTTACAAATTTACAAAATTACAAAATTTACAATTTACAAAATTTACAAAATTTACAAAATTTACAAATTTACAAAATTTTATAAAATTTACAAAATTTACAAAATTTACAAAATTTACCCTACAACATTTACAACATTTACAACATTTACAAAATTTAAAAAGTTACAAAATTTAAAGTTACAAAATTTACAAAATTTACAAAATTTACAAAATTTCAAAATTTACAAAATTTACATAAAATTTACAAAATTTACAAAATTTACAAAATTTACAAAATTTACAAAATTTACAAAATTTACAAATTTACAAAATTTACAAAATTTACAAAATTTACAAAATTTACAAAATTTACAAAATTTACAAAATTTACAAAATTTACAAAATTTACAAAATTTACAAAATTTACAAAATTTACAAAATTTACAAAATTTACAAAATTTACAAAATTTTCAAAATAACATATTTAGCACGACTGAAGGGAAAATTTCATGGAATAATTGAACGAGTCCGAATGTACATTTTCTGTTATTTTCTCAAGAATTTTTATATTTTCTATGAATTTCCTAAAAAATCTTAACTCTGGAATTACTTTGCCTCAATTTCTAATATTTTTATAAAAGAAACTTTTCTGGGGAATGGTTTTCTGGGGAACGGGACAAAATCTAAATATTATTCTACAATTTATCGAGTCAAAGTTCAATTCCATTCGACCCCTGGTTTGCATTTTTTCACAGACGAGAAATGTTTGATTCCGTCAAATTAGGTCATTAGGTCATTCCAGGTGCATCAGCGATCGTCAACCTGTGGATTGTCGAGCAAATAGTTTTGAAAATAAATCTCAATTCACTCTATATTTTTCAGTTTGATTGTTCTGGCCTATGTTGGCTAAGGGTTACCAGCCGAACATTAGCGCATCAGACCTTTAGTTGAATTACACAACGGCAAAAGTCCTGCCCAAGTCAGAGCCCAAAGAGTACCGACAAAAAGAGAAAGAATAAACACCCGTAAAAAAGTGGCTCATAAAAGAAAATCTTCGAATTTTATGCTCTCAAAAGTTAGTGCTGATAAGTATTTCTTTTTTCTTCTTCTTTCCAAAGCTTTTCTCAAAACTGCCACCGCCCGATCTCTGAACGTGCGGAAAAGTTCCTCTGTTCTGTTCTGTTTTTGTTCTGCACTTGAAACGGGACCATTTGAGCCTGTACTTGATAAGCAAAATGATCGCCGTCGTCGAAAGTCCGACTCCATCAATCAAGGTTTGTGTTTTTTTGTGTTGTGTTCGTTGTTCTTGCCGGAAAAGTGCGCGCGAAAAGTTGGTCTCATCAGAAAATTTTCCTTCCGAGTCTGCTCACTTTCCGACAGGGAAAGACAAAGCGGAAAATGCTTCTTCCTCGCCCCCAAGTAGCTTTTATTGGAGTTTGGATGGTTGTTTTTGATTGAAACCGAATCCGGATCGATTGCTGACTTTGTTGTTTTTGGATCGTGATTTTTTGCGATGGTTATGGAAAATAATATATTCACTGTTATTTCGACAGTTTTGGCGTAATTGAATTTGGATCGGTTTACACGAGATTGGGGATTTTTCTGCGTTCGTTAATGTTGTTTACTGTTGCGGAATCCACTTGAACTTGCTGGCACATTTTATATATTTAAACTGCTTTGTTGCTTTTGATTTCTAAAACGGATTTCAGTTTGTACTTTATGAAAAAGTCTAATTTCATAAATTCTTAAAGCAGGTTGGTACAATAAATTAATATAAAATATAATATCTGGTAAGTACAGTTTATAAATTGCTATCATTCTGTCAACACTTGTCATTTGTCACTAAATTCAGTCAATTGCCTACCTTCAGGCGTTTAACATGCCCCCAATTTATCGCCAATTTATCCCCTCCATGCTGACACAATCACTGCGTAGCACTGCAGCTCATTAAAGTCACATTTGGCTGTTACTAGTTGGCACACTAAAAATCCGAATGCCCCCTGCAATGGCTCTCCTCTCGTTTTTTTTTTCTGCCACTTTTCTGATTGCTGCACATCCAGCCAGACTGCAATAAAAAAGCTTACCAAATCGAACCCTAGGCCAGCAAAAAAAAAAAAAGAACCAAAGAATGGGTTGCATAAATTACCGGGTCAAGTGATCGGCCGGCCCAATTTGGGTCACTTTATTTTTTCGCATAAAATAGCAATCCCAATAATTTATATGTGTATTTCCGGGGGAATGGCAGCAGAAGCCGACTCGTTAACACCCGGCAGACAAAAAGCAGGAGGTTGAAACGGGGGCATCGATTCAACAGCAGCAGGGGTTTTTGGCCGCTGGGAAGCAATTTATAACCTCACTTTTTCCACTGCTCCATTGCTCTCTCCCTAGAAAAGCGAAATGGCGGTGGTTTCTTCACACATGAGTGGGGGGGTCCGATTTTTCGTCGCGTTTTGGAGTTTATGAATTCAGAGTGTAGTGAGGGGAGAGTTTCTAAAGTTTACAGAGAATTACATTGATTTTCATCTAGCAAGTTAAGCTTGCTCCCAGAACTCTTCAAAAAAAATTTTTACCTTGAGTATAACTTGATTGGAACCCTTAGAAATTTTCAAAAAATGTTTCAAAATTGTTAAAAGTATCCACATCAGATATTGGAAGTAGTTCGAACCTCATTAGAATATTTATATTTTTAAAAGGTTTTTAACAAATAAAACACAAAAGTCACATTGAAATGAAAAAAAAAAATAGTTATAATTGTTTACTAATTTCAACAAGATTAAATGAAATCAATTCTACCCATTTCTACAAAAGTTTACACAACTCTCCACAAGTCTCCAATTTTTTTTTCAATGCTCAAAGTGTTCGTTGGTTGATGTGAAAATTTTCTGCAAAATAAATCTCAAATTATGTTAAGTATCAATTTTAACGGAATCAATTAAAGCTTAAAGGGCCCAATTTAAAAAAAAATGGTATGCAATATTTCACCAAACCTAAAAAATCAACTCTACACAATTCATCAGAAGTTAACACAACTATCCACTATTCTACACACATTTTTGAAGTTATTTAAACTTTTTTTTTTGCTCATTGTATGATGAGATAATTTTCTCTAAATGTCTACATAAATAATCGCCAATCATGTAAAATATCAATTTTAACTCAATTATTTGAAGAGGCCTAAAGTCTCCACAATTCTACCTCATCTGATAAAATAACCAAAAGATACATTGAAACAAAATCTGAAGGAATTTGATAAGTTTTGACTAAAGGCTTTTGACTAAAGAATTCAAGAATTTAACACAAGTCTACAAAATTATGAAATATGCAAAAGTCATTTGAAATTTAAAATCAATTTTAATTCTTTACTCATGTCTGGGTAATTCTCTACCAACTCACACGAAATCGGGAAAAGTTGCCCCGATCCCTCTTCGATTTGCGTGAAACTTTGTCCTAAGGGGTAACTTTTGTCCCTGATCACAAATCCGAGGTCCGTTTTTCGATATCTCGTGACGGAGGGGCGGTACGACCCCTTCCATTTTTGAACATACGAAAAAAGAGGTGTTTTTCAATAATTTGCAGCCTGAAACGGTGATGAGATAGAAATTCGGTGTCAAAGGGACTTTTATGTAAAATTAGACGCCCGATTTGATGGCGTACTCAGAATTCCGAAAAAACGTATTTTTCATCGAAAAAAAACACTAAAAAAGTTTTAAAAATTCTCCCATTTTCCGTTACTCGACTGTAAAAAATTTTGGAACATGTCATTTTATGAGAAATTTAATGTACTTTTCGAATCTACATTGTTCCAGAAGGGTAATTTTTTCATTTAGAACAAAATTTTTGATTTTAAAATTTCGTGTTTTTTCTAACTTTGCAGGGTTATTTTTTAGAGTGTAACAATGTTCTACAAAGTTGTAGGGTAACTTTTGACCCCTTAGGACAAAGTTTCACGCAAATCGAAGAGGGTTCGGGGCAACTGCTGTGTGAGTTGGCGGAGAATTACCCGTCTACAAGATTCAAAAAAATCAATTCTTCAAATTTCCACAAAAGTCTACACAACTCTCCACAAGTCTCAACAAATCTTAAATTATTTAAATTTTTAAATTGTCAATTGCTTGATGTGAAAATTTTCTTCATTAGTTTTCAAAAGTAATCGCAAATAATGTTAAGTATCAATTTTAACGCAATTAGTTAAAGTGGCAAAAAGCCTCCACAATTTTAATTCCTTTGACATAACTGAAAGTGTCGTCAAAATAATCAGAAGATAATTTGAAACATAACATGGAAATCAAATAGTTTTCACTAATGCAACCGGCCACTCAGAAAGTTCAAATATGGAACAAAACTCTACTGTTTTGACCTGATAAATCGATTCAACAAAAGTCTACACAATCATTAAACAAATTCAGAAGTCACTTTGAAATTTGAAAAAAATATAATTGTATACTCATTTCTACAAGCTTCAAAGCAATCAATTCTTCAAACTTCTACAAAAGTCTACACAACTCTCCACAAGTCTCCACAAATTTTCAATTATTTAAATTTTCAAATTGTTCATTGCTTGATGTGAAAATTTCCTTCATTAGATTACAACAGTAATCGCCAATTATTTCAAGTATTAATTTTATCGCAATCAAAGTGGCAAAAAGTCTCCACAATTTTAACTCCTTTGATATAACTGAAAGTGTCATCAAAATAATCACATGGATTATTACTTTTGACTAATGCTACAGGCCACTTTAACCTGAGAAAAAGATTCAACACAAGTCTACACAATCATGAAATATAAAGAAGTCGCTTTGAAATAGGAAAAATATTATAATTGTATAATAATTTCTACATGTGTCAAATAAATCAACTCTACACAATTCAACAAAAGTCTACACAACTTTCCATTAGTCTCCATAAGTCTAAATAAGTAATCGCCAATCAATTTCAACTCAATTATTTGAAGTGGTAAAATGTCTCCATAATTTTATCTCATCTACATCTAATTGGAGATATCATCAAAAAGATCAAAAGCCAATTTGAAACAAAACATAAAATTCAACTAGTTGTTAATTTGAAAGAAAACTCTTCAATTTTAACTAAAAAATCAATTTACCGAAAGTCAATTTATCGAAAATCCTTAAATATTCAATAGTCACTTTGAAATTTATAATCAATCAAAATTGTTTTCGCATGTCAAAATCATTCAGAAAAATCAATTCTACACATTTCTACAATAGTCTAAACAACTCTCCACAAATCATATTTTACAAGTCAACCCAACTTCTCAAAGTTTAGAAGTCAGTCTGAAATTCGATTAAATTTCATATTATAATTTGTTTGAAATTCTATAGACTACAATGGTTAAAAGATATAATAAGGCCGATGCAAATATTTTTCAAAGTTTATGTCGCCCCCCCCCCCCCCCTTCCCCTTCAAAATTGGCCTGAAAAATCAGGGGGCAAAAAAAAATTCTCAAAAAAAAAAAAAAAAAACAAAATTTCCATGCAAATGGAAGTCTGATCAAGTGAAAACAATCTAAAATGTATTTTTCTGCCTTGATAATCATATGTAGCATGATTGCTCCCCCCCCCCCCCCTCCCTCGACTTTGGTCAGAGTCGAGGGACATAAACTTCAAAAAATATTTGCAACGACCTAATTGTATAAAATATTATTCAAAAGTCACTTTGAAACTTCAGTAAGCCAGTTGTCAGTTTAAAAAATTCATTTTTTTTTTAATTTTGAGCGAAACTGTTCAAGTTTTGGCTATTTTCCACAAGCGTCAGAGAAATCAACTCGAAACAAGTCTACACAACTTTGCAATTTTAATAAGGCATGCTGAAATTTAAATGAAACTCTACAAGTCATGCCTTATTAGTGCTATTCTCTATCAAATCAATCAAAATCAGTCTACACAACTTTACAATATTAAGGAATTCTTTAAATTTCACACAAGTCATATTGAAATTTTGAACGGAACTCTACAAAGTTTTTAATTGGTTCTGCAAGCCTCAGATAAAATAAACACAATTCAACACAAATGAACTTGTCAATTTTAAATATTAACAAATCACTCTGAAGTTTATACGAAACTCTACAAGTTTTGATTTATGGCTACTATCCCCTGTAACATTAATTTAAAACAAGTCTCCACTTCTCTACAATATTCAAAGATTCTCCCAATTCTTCTCAACTTATCATTTCAAGTCACTTTGACATTTTGAACAGAACTCTACAAGTTTTGAATAAGTTCTACAAGCCTCAGAGAAATAAAGTTCATCCAAGTCTACACAACTCTACATTATTATTAGACCCTTATGAAATTCATTAGAAAATCTATAAGATTTTACTTCATGCTTGATAGTAGCATTTAGTCAAATCTTAAAAATCAATTCAAAACAAGTCTACACAACTCTACAATTTTTTAAAATCAATTTCAATTGTCTTTAATCTAATTTATTTTGTTTTTAAAAAAAGCCTATCGCTGAATTTTAAAAGGTTCAAAATCATCAAGTATTATTTTTAATTCAAAATCAATTTTACACAAGTCTACAGAACTCAATAAAGTCGGCAGTAGCATTGAAAATTCAAATGAATGTTTTGACATTATTCAACAAACCTCTCAATAACAGCTTGATAGCAAGTTAATAAAACAAGTCAAGTGCTCAAGTCCTCGTTAAATTCTTTAAATTAAAACTCTTAAAGTTTAGCCTGTTTTCTACAAGCCACAGAGAAATCAGTTCTACAGAAGTCTATTCTGGAATGTTAATAAGTCACTCTTATAGTTAGACAAATATACAACTTTTGACTGAATGCTACTATCCTCTGTAGAATAAAAAAAAGGTCTGCACAACACTACAATATTTAGAAGTCAATTTCGAATATCGTCGATCAATTTGATTTTGTTTAGGTCTTAAGTCCTCGTGAAATTCTACATATCTCTACAATTAAAATTTTTTCCATAAATTTTAAGCTTGTAACACAATTCAATAAAAAAATGTTATTTATCGACAATTCAACTAATTACAAAAATTTCACGACTTTCCTCTCCTCAATCTCGTAGAAAAAGTCAAAATGCACTCACCATTCCAAACAAATTCAACCCAACCAGCCATCAATTTTCAAACGTGTGGCCTCTAAAAACACCCAAAAAAACCCCGCCGCTTCATGCATCCACCAAAAAATAAAAACAAACAAATCAACCGGCAAACCCCGGCCAAACGAAACCGACTCTGAATTAATTGCCGCAACATATCCGATTTTGCGCCGATTTCCGGTTTTGCATGATCGAACCGATTACGCGCGGAACCACCCCGCGCGTCTCCACCAGCACTCGGAAAAAAGACACTCGCCCGATTTACAGCGCCCTTAAGCTGTCCGCAATCGAGTCCCTTTAATCCCTTCGCCATTGTCGCATTGAAAAGGATGAGGGAGGGTTGGGGGGGGGGGGGGGGGCGACTCTAAATTTGCCCTCCGAGAGTGATAAAACCCGCTCACTTGGTTCGGAAAACAAAGACATTGTTGCTTTCTCTCTCTCTCTCAACTTTACGATCGTGTTGTCGCTGAATTACAGCTGCTCTTACTTGGACTGGGACTCATGGGGAAGCCCCGGGAAAGTTATCGATTAGACAAGCGGTTTGACGCTAGTAATAAAGTGAAAGTTGTCGACGGGATTAGTTGACGCGGTTGGTTGTGGAACTCCGGGTAGGGAACGTACCTGGAAGAGAGAAAGAAATTGAAAGTTGGGTTAGGGTTGGATTGATTGCCTACTTGAAGGGGTTAACTGGTTGTGATTTCAAGTACGGACTTCAAGTTGTACTTAAGCTATGCACTTTTAATCTGAAAACGCTGAGGTAATTCTGGTAAGTACATTTGTAGTTTTTAAAGATGCTGTAGTAGGCGGCATATTTGTGCAGGTAAGTACAGAAAAAAATAAGTGTGAAGTGACATTTTCTCCTGGTAAGTACACTCAAGCTGTCAATCAGTGCTGTCAATTTATTGAAAAGCAGTAACCAAACTCCCCACTCGTCAATTCATCTTTTGAGGTACTTATCACTTAATAGAGCTTTAAACTTCCTCCTTTCAACACCGCCAAAGTTCACACATCGCACTGCACCGGAAGTGTGGGCTTGACTGCCTTCTTTTAACCGCCTTCACTCTCTTAACGATTTCCCCGTCTTATTTACGAGCCCAATTTTCCTCACAATAAATAAATGAACATTCGGGGTGATGCTTTTTTTCCTGCAAGTATCGCAAACCCCGTTTCGGGAGGTATTTATATCAATCACATAAAACACAGTTAGCGTGCATTTGGGAGCACATTTGTGACGGGGTAAAACGCCGTTAAAAATACTTTTATGACGGTTGACGGTTGGTGAAATATCGACCCGGAAAAAAATGGCGCAGAATCCCTATGACTGATGCTAGGGCACGTCGCGATGGGATATCGGAAATCAAAGGTGTGGGATTTCTTCTGAAGTGCGCTGAAACGAGAGTCTATTTTTGGAAGCGACACATGATATTTGATTTACTGAAAATGCAACCAAAGTTCAGCGTTCAAAAGAAGCTGTGTGAAGTTTTAAAAAATATTTTGAATTAACCTCTTTAAAACAAGCACTCCCAATTTGTCCCACTGACTCGACCTCGTGGCTGGATTTCCATAATCCTGCCGTCGGAAGACTGGTCCATGTCCTTGGCGAGCCGGCAGCAATGAGCCCGCTCCAAGGACGGCCAATCCGGCTTGTGCCTGCCTCGCATTAGAGATTCCATTTTCTGATACAGAGAGGGGTCGCTCGAACGAAAAAGACTCCCGACGCAGAACCAAAATAAGCCATTGAAACCGGGGTCCGTCTGGGAGTCGTTGAATCACCGCCAGAAGTGCATTATTAAAGCAGTAGTTTAGTTTCAATTTCCATAATAGGAATGCTGTGGGTTTGTTCAGCGATGGCAAACTCGCTTGCTGAAGATTTTTTTTTTGTTTTGACTAAATTTGGGCGTTTTTTACAAAAGTCAAATTTCAAAAACGAACTACAAATTAAACTTCATATTGCAATGATGAAATTGTTGCCTACCTTTCGGCGTTTTGTGAAAATGAGCTTCCAAAAAACAAAGTTTAGTCGAATCTTTAAAGATACACAATTAGATTTTTTATATATATATTTTTGAGAAGGATAATCAGCCCAAATAATTAAAATGTGGGTCACCAACTCATTAGGAATAGATTTGCCTACATTCCGGCGTTTTGTAAGCATGAACTTTCAAAAACGGACTACAATCCAATCCTCAGAATAGCAAAAATGTTCGAAGTATATTTTTGAGGTAAGTCGATATGCTATAGTTTAATTTAACTTCACTTAATCATTTTTGTGGTAGTCGAGTCTTATTATAGTTAAAAAGTGCTGAAAATTGAATGTTCAGGGAAGTAAAAAAATCGAATTCAAGTTCAGTCAAAATAATAATCTTCAAACTTTGCACGAGTGAAACTTACCAACAATCAAAACTGGGTTGCCTACATTTTGGCGTTTTTGTCATTATAAGGTTTCAAAAACGGACTTCAATCGAAACCTTAGTATTACAAAAGGTTGTTTGAAGCATTTTCTAAGGTAAGTGAATGTGTTGTTATTTGTTATATTCAAGGCACTTTATCACTTTTGTGGTAATCGTGTCTTGATGTGGTTAAACAATGCTGAAAAATTTAGAAGTTCAGGTAAGTACAAAAATCAAATTTATCGAAACTATTCAAAAATTAAAATCTGTTCTGTCAAATTTTAACTTGAAATCGCAATCTTTAAGCTTTTCTGGTAACCCCTCCCGAAACGATTCCGTTCGAGTTCTTCGTAACGTGGCAAAAGGAAAGGCAAACTACCCCGGCGGGACTCGTTCCGGATTGGCCATCGGCATTAGCCGAGGGTTCGACTGGGCTGGTGGTGGTGCCAGCATGACGATTGGGGGGGCCATTGAGCTAAGCTGTGTTTGGGTTGGGCTGGGAGGATTCAGGGTAGTTAAGGGCACATGAAGGCTGATTTTTTTGTTTTGAAGAAAAGATAAAATTGTTAAAATACAGCAAATCTGAAAAAAAAATTATAAAAAAATGAACGATATTTAATGAAGCCAATGATTCAGTTCTAAATGAAGCCAAACCAGTCTACAAATCTCGCCAGTGCAAGTCAATTGCAGCCAATCTGTTTCCAATTTGTAAACAAAACTTTACCCCAAACACAATGACTACGTGCATCTTCTGCCGCGTTCAAGCAGTTTCGTCCTTTCTCCAAAAGCAAACAGCACCAGAAGTGATTGAAAATTCAAATTTGCCAACTCGGTGTTGTGTGGGCTCCTCCTCCCCCCCCCCCTCCCCCCATGCCGCCGTAGATTATTCCGGAATCGACCCAGTTTGCAGCAAACAAGCAGAAGGAGCTGCTGCTGCTGCTGTTTCAGCACAGCAAACAAATGGCACTCCCGGGAGTGAGAAATTAGTTAATGTAAATTTTTGACATGGTAAATTTAAATTACATCCACCGTCGTCGTCTGCCCACCTATGTGGGGCTCTTCGTGTGCAGTTTGCTACTCTAGCTAGTGTTGGGATAAAGTTTGCGCCGTTCTGCAGGGTGAGTTTCACGGGAAAATACACGGAAAGTTAAATTTTGCTTGTTGGCAGTGTTGCCAGGTTTAATTCAGCGGTGAACCTACTAACTGGGGGTAGAGCAGTCTACTAAACTTTTTTTTTTGAAAATATAGATAACGTGTAAAATTACATCATTTCCGTGCAGCATTTTAACTTATCTTTACCGAACAATGCCTCGTGCATGGTAATACCTGGTGGTAACAAATGTTCAATTTGCCTGCCTTTTGCCAAGGTTGCCTCGAAAGTCTCCAAAGGATCGGGTTAGCGATACATGCTGGTGGTTCATGGTTAACCCTTAACGATCCACTTGGGTTGGATTTTAGCAAACAATAAAAAATGACAAATAAAAAACCAACATAACTTAAAGAAAAGAAATTGAAAAGATATTTTAAGAAATATGATAAAACAAATACAGAAAAACAGTGTCAAAATGAACAGCAATCAAAAGTAACCAATAAACTAACCAAAACAACGTCAAAAAGGTTCACCAGCGTCCTGTGACAGTATTGGTGCCATAAAACGCCAAGGCAGGAAAGCAGTTAACATTTATGAGACTGCCTCTGTGTGTGTGTGAATTTTTTGTGAGTGTGGGCTTAATCGCCAACTTAATGAGCTTTTCGGCGAAGAAGCAACTCTCCAATTTGCATTTCAACGAGCAGCACATTGACGGCGATGTCCTCGTAACGGCCAAATGTGTGTGTGTGTGTGTGTGTAAATCTGTTTGTTTGTTGTGTATCGGCGGAGTTTCGTTTTGCCTTAATGGTTTCGTGCAGTGGGTGGAAATTGTTTTAAAAGGCAAGTTAGTGGGCTCATCACACTATCAAGAACTTCTGGAGGGGGTTGAAGGTGGCGAGTTTTGTGGCCACTTTTGTGACACCTTGGCCAGAACGATGTCATAAAGTTGGGCATAATTAGTTTTGAGGGCGTTATGTGTTTATCAGTTTGCATTTTAAACATGGTGTAATATTCTTCAGTCATGTGTGGTTAAAAACAATCTTCTTGTTTTAAAGGAATTTAGGTCAGTTTCAAGTTGTGTGTGTGAATGCGTGGGATTAAGTGTTTTAAGAAGCTAGATATTGTGTGAAGTTTTATAAACATAATTTGAACTACCCGGGCAGACGGTAATAACAAAATTCATGCCATTTCAATAACAAATACTGTTAAAATAACAGGAAGTGTTATGGAATCTACTTGAAAAATCAATTTTTGCATAAGAGTTTAATAACAGTTTATGTTATCATAACAAAACTTGTTATTGATTTGATATTAGTCAAAAGCCATAACAACTTGGGAGTAACATTTTTTGTTATGGAAGAATAACTCCAACTGTTATTGGGATGATTGGATTAGTTGTTAAAATAACAAAAAATAATAACAAAGATTTGTTCGAAGAATCACTAAAAACGTTATTAGTCTGTTATTACAATAACAATTCAATAACAACAAAATCATACCCGAGCAGACGGAAATAACGTGGGAATAATTTTTTTTGTTATTTCAAAATACTAGGCCAATAACATTTTATGTTATTTATAAAAAGATTTGTTTTTCGCCGTTATGATTTTTTGTTATTGGATTGTTATTGTAATAACAGATTAATAACATTTTGCGTTATTCTTCGAACAAATCTTTGTTATTCTTTTTTGTTATTTTAACAACTAATCCGATCATCCCAATAACAGTTGGAGTTATTCTTCCATAACAAAAAATGTTATTCCCAAGTTGTTTTGACTTTCAACCAATATCAAACCAATAACAAATTTGGTTATGATAACATAAACTGTTATTAGGCTCTTATGCAAAAATGGATTTTGCAAGAATATTCCATAACATTTTTTGTTATTTTAACAGTATTTGTTATTGAAATGGCATGAATTTTGTTATTACCGTCTGCCCGGGAACAAAGATTTGTTCGAAGAAAAACTTAAACTGTTATTATGTTGTTATTTCAATAACAAACCAATAACACAGAAGGAATCATGAAGGAATAACAAGATTTGTTATTTTGTGCGGAGAGGTGGAGCAGCATAATAACAAAAAATGTTATTGAACTGGTTTGTCTCCATAACAAAAAAGTTATTGTTTTGGTTTATTTGTAATTTGCAAATAAACCTGCAGTTGCCATAACTCCTCTGTACTAGTCAGGGCTGCAGAGTCGGGTACCTCCAAGCGACTTTGAATACATACTTTGAAGACAACTCCGACTCTGGATGCAGGACATGACGTCAAAGACGACTTCAGCTCTCCAAAAATACCCGACTTCACAGATTCCGACCCCAAGTAAAAGTTGCTGAAAATTTGCTGAATCCGATGCAGTCTCCGAGGTCTCACTCCAGCTCAAACTTCAACGTCAGCTCCAACTTCCTGGCTCTGTGAAAATAATAACAGTTTTTGTTATTCACACATCAAAAATTCTCAATAAATAAATCAATTCCATAAGGGAATATAACAAAATTTAAAAAAAATTAACTCTCAAAAGTTAATTTTATCGGATTAATTTTAGCTTGAAACCCCATTTCATGGTGAAATAAAAGACCCCGATGAAATTGGTCAAAATTATTTCATAGTTCTAGTTAATTTTAGAAAATCCATTAGGGGGTATATCAAATAATTTAAAAAACAACTTTCAAAATTTCCACTTTTTAGAATAATTTTAGCTTAAGGATCCCATTTCATGGCAAAAATAATGATCTCGACGAAATTTGTCAAAATTATCCCATAGTTCTAGCCAATTTTAGCAAAGTCCCTTAGGGGGTATATCAAATAGTTAAAAAAAACAACTTTCAAAATTTCAACTTTTTAGAATAATTTTAGCTTAAAGACCCCATTTCATGGCCAAAATAATGACCCCGACGTAATTAGACAAAATTATCCCAAAGATCTAAACATATTTAACAAAAGAAAAAATAATAACAGATTGTGTTATGGACACTTAGAAACTTTTCCATTTGTGCGATTTATGGTAATTTTATTTCTAAGTCAGTATACCGAACGAATAACAAATTTTGTTATTAGGAGAGTTTTTGAAATGTATAACATTTCCTCTTATTAGCGTGTTATTAAACATTTTCAATATCAGTGTCTTGCGAACCTTCGTGGTGAACGGACACTAGAGCTGCGGTATTTTTTACTACCTAAGCTCAGAGTTATTTCAAAACAAAATTCACAGTCTTTTTAAAGACTACCTGAGTTATTTTCCAAAATTCTAAACAGTCTTTTCAAGACTAACCCCGCCTGAAATTTTGTTGTATTTTACAAACGAAGCCATCTTTTTAAGAGAACTTTGCTTGCAAAATGCGCCAAAACAAAGGTAAACGCAAATCTTCTGAAGATTTGGTCGTTACGTCGGTGAAGCGTTTGAACGCTAAACCGGCTAACGGAAACAGAAAAAGAAAACAGCCTCTTCTGAGGTCTGATTCTGATTCTGAATGTGAGGTCAATCCTCCAATTCCATTGACAAACAGTTTCGGTGTTTTATCCGAAACTGATGACAAGGAACCTTCTCCTCGTACTGAGCCTTCTGCCGTCGAGAAACGAGTAAAGGCTCCGCCAATTGTTGTGACTTCCGTCTCCGATTTGGCCAGCTTTCGAACGCAACTGAAGAATTGCAAGGAAACTTGCAATTTGAAGGTTTCGTTCCAGCTTGGTCGAAGAGGAGAATGTCGCTTGTTGACGGAATCTTTACAAGATCACCAAACTTTTGTTGGTTATTTGAAAAACCACAAACACAATTTCTACACGTATGAGACCAAGAATGCTCGGCCATTCAAGGCGGTCTTGAAAGGTCTCTCCAACGACTTGTCGGTGGATGAGATCAAAAACGAACTTAAGGTGTTGCTTGGCTTTGCCCCATCCCAAGTAATACCAATGAAGAAAAAATCAAACGGGAATATTTCTCGCTTTGGTTTGACTTCACAATTTTATCTGATTCATTTCAACAGAAATGAAATCAACAATTTGAAACTTTTGGACAAAGTTCAGTTTTTGTTCCATGTACGGGTAAAGTGGGAGCATTTTAAGAAACATGGCGGTAATGGCCAGAATCTGACCCAGT
This sequence comes from Culex quinquefasciatus, assembly GCF_015732765.1. Taxonomy (NCBI): domain Eukaryota; kingdom Metazoa; phylum Arthropoda; class Insecta; order Diptera; family Culicidae; genus Culex; species Culex quinquefasciatus. The sequence continues at coordinate 9,129,324 of NC_051861.1, forward strand.
GCCGGCGTTGCCAGGCATTCGGTCACGGTACTGATCATTGCGCCATGGTTCCAAAATGCATGGTTTGCGGGGATTCTTCTCACGACAAGGACAATTGTCCCGTGAAAGAAGTCACCCAATTTAAATGTGCAAATTGTGGTGGAAATCACAAATCAAATTTTGGGATTGCCCCATCAGAAAAAGGTTTTGGATTCTCGTGCTAAGCATCAGCCGAAATCCAAACCGAAATTTTCTCAAAGTCAGGTTGTACCTGCATCTTTAAATCAAACGTTCGTGCTGTCTCACTCGAACAATTCTAGAAATACCCCTACCGTGGAAAAGTTAGGTAACAACAATGGCATTTCTTATGCTAACGTCGTTTCGGGTTCATCCACGAATTTTAAATCCTCTACCAATCTTTCTGAAATTGGGCAGGTACCTCAAATCTCATTTGAAAATTTTCTGCTGGCAACGCTTTGGGATCTTCTGATCTCGGCGATGTTACGTTTGAAAAATGACTTTTTGCAAAACTCACTGTTTGGTTTGATTCAAACAATGAGTAATGCTACATCCATGATGGAAGCAATCCAGATTGGATTAAAATTTGCGAATGATGTTGTTCTTACCCTGAAGTTTAATCATGGATCTAAGTAATTCCATCAATATTATGAATTTTAATGCTCGCTCTTTAAAAGCGAAAGAAAATGAATTTTTCAACTTTTACGAGTTCATAACGTGCATGTTGCTGTTATAACCGAAACATTTTTAAAAACTGGCACTTATTTGAAAAGTGATCCAGATTATAAAGTTATAACTAATAACCGAATGAATCGAAATGGCGGTGGAGTTGCAATAGTTATCCACCGTAGTATGACTTATAGCACGTTACGTGACTTTAAGTTAAAAGTTATTGAAAGTTTGGGCATTGAACTTGAAACTTCTTTTGGGAAAATTATGATTGCAGCTGCATATTTGCCATTCCAATGCACTGGGGAAAATAAAAATTATTTCAAAGGGGATTTGAATAAACTTACTCGGCATAGATCTCGATTTTTGATCATCGGTGATTTTAATGCCAAACACCAATCTTGGAATAATTCAAAAGTAAATTCCAATGGTAAAATTCTATTCAGAGATTGCACTTCTGGTCTTTATTCGGTTTTATACCCGAATGGGCCAACTTGCTTTTCTTCTGTTAGAAATCCATCAACAATTGATTTGGTTTTGACAAATCAAAGTCAGTATTGTGGTCCTTTAGTGACTCATGCTGATTTTGATTCTGATCATCTTCCAGTAACTTTTTCACTTTCTCATGAAGCAGTTACCAGACCCAATAGTTCTGTGTTTAATTACCACAAAGCTAATTGGGACAGGTATCAGCATCATATTGAGAATAATTTAAATCATGATTTTGTTTTAGAAACCAAAGCTGATATTGATTCAGCCTTGGAATCTTTAACTAATGCAATTTTGGATGCTAGGAATATTGCTATTCCTAAAGTCCAAGTCAAATTTGATTCTCCCATTATTGATGACGATCTTCAGCTTCTGATTCGTCTGAAAATGTTCGCCGAAGACAGTATCAACGTTCTCGTGATCCTGCACTGAAGCGAATTCAAAAGATTTGCAAAAGGTTATTGACCACAGATTCACTCTCCTGCGAAATGAAAAGTTCGCAAGAGATGTCGAACAAATTAAACCTTATTCCAAACCTTTTTGGAAACTTTCAAAGGTTCTTAAGAAACCTCAAAACCCATCCCTTCTTTAAAAGATGGTGATAATATTCTATTAACTAATGGGAAAAAGCTCAAAAACTTGCTCAGCAGTTTGAGAGTGCTCATAATTTCAACTTGAATGTTTTGAGTCCTATTGAAAATCAAATTTCAATAGAATTTCAGAATATTGTTGAACAAGAATTTTCATCAGATGAAGTTTTTAATACGGATCTGAATGAAATAAAATCTATTATCAAAAATTTAAAAATATGAAAGCCCCTGGTGAGGATGGCATTTTTACATTTTAATTAAAAATTACCAGAAGCAACTTTAAGTTGCTTGGTCAAAATTTTCAACAAATGTTTTGATTTGGCATATTTTCCCAGTAGTTGGAAAAATGCCAAAGTAATTCCGATTTTGAAACCGGATAAAATCCTGCTGAAGCCTCAAGCTATCGGCCCATTAGTTTGCTTTCATCTATTAGTAAATTATTCGAAAGAATAATTCTTAATAGAATGATGACGCACATTAATGAAAATTCAATTTTCGCTGATGAGCAGTTTGGATTTCGCCTTGGGCATTCAACTACTCATCAGTTGTTGAGAGTTTCAAATTTAATTCGAAGCAACAAATCTGAGGGCTATTCTACTGGCGCTGCTCTTCTAGACATAGAAAAAGCATTTGACAGTGTTTGGCATAAAGGTTTGATTGCGAAATTGAAAAGGTTTAATTTTCCGATTTATATCGTGAAAATTATTCAAAATTATTTGACGGATCGTACTCTGCAGGTATGTTATCAGAATAGCAAATCTGATCAACTACCTGTACGTGCTGGCGTCCCTCAAGGAAGCATTTTGGGTCCAATTTTATACAATATTTTTACTTCTGACTTGCCTGATTTGCCCCCAGGATGTCAGAAATCACTTTTTGCTGATGACACAAGCATCTCCGCCAAAGGCAGAAGCCTTCGTGTCATCACAAGAAGATTACAAAAGCTTGGATATTTTCAATTCTTATTTGAAAGAATGGAAAATTACTCCAAATGCTGCAAAACTCAACTTATTATTTTCCCTCACAAACCAAGGGCTGATTTTCTTAAACCAAAAGTCATCACATTATAAAGATGAATGAGGTAAATTTAAAGTGGGAGGATCAAGTGAAATATCTTGGACTTGGTTTTGACAAAAACCTTACTTACAAGGATCACATTGAAAGTATCCAGGTTAAATGTAACAAATATATTAAATGTTTGTATCCACTTATAAACAGGAATTCTAGACTTTGTCTCAAGAATAAACTGTTAATTTATAAACAAATTTTCAGACCTGCCATGCTTTATGCTGTGCCGATCTGGACAAGCTGTTGCTTAACCAGGAAGAAAAACTTCAGAGGATTCAGAACAAAATTCTGAAAATGATTCTGAAACTTCCTCCCTGGTTCAGCACCAGTGAACTTCATCAATTAGCCGAAGTTGACACTTTGGATGTTATGTCCAATAAGATAATTGATGCATTTCGACAAAAATCATTGCAGTCTTCAGCTGCATTGATCCGCTCTTTATATAGTTTATAAGTTAGTTTTAAGGTATCCCTTTTCCCTTTTGTACATGTAGGACCTCCTACATTTGAAATCACTGAATAGCGAAAGCTACAATATTTCATGAATAAATGAAAGTTGCTAGTATTTAAAATTGAGGTGAAAAGTCATCGTTTGTGATTGGACACTCAATAATATTTTAACTGAATGAATGTACATGGAAAAGAAATTTGAATAAATATAAATTAAAAAAAAAAAAAAAAAAAAAAAAAAAAAAACATTTTCAATATAATGTCACTTCAATACCAATTTTTTTTATTTTATCAGAAACTGTTATTATTTTTTCTTCTTGAAGTTGAACTTCAGGATAAAATAATAACACTTTTTGTTATTTTTACAGGATTTGTTATTGAAATATTATAAATTTTGTTTTTACCGTCTGCCCGGGTACAGCTGTAAACATAAACAAAGAAGAAGGCTATGTTCAAGCTCAAGCGTGACATATTTTTTGCTGCTGAAGTGACTTGTTTTGAAACATTTTGGATCTGTTGATTTTAAAGTTTTCGCTGAAAATTTAAGTGCTTTGTGCTTTTTTTCTTCGTATACTAAACGATGGGCGGCCAAAAGAGTCCATCTTTGTTTTCAGCGTGACGAACAATTGCGTCAGAAGTGGGTGGAATTTTATGAATCTGAAGAGCAACCGAATGGAAGTTCCGTGATTTTGTAGCATTGAAGCGCAGTGAAAATATCGGTGTAAGTTTATTCAATTTTATTTAGCTGGTGCCATTCATAGTTATTGATAATTCGTCACTAACATTTCAAAAAACGTCATAAACATAGGTTTTGCGTGAGACATAGCGCTTTTTTAAATGTTAGCGACAAATTATGCCAATCTCGATTCCATCCCGCTTCTTAAAATGTGTTGACTTCGAATACCTCAAAAGCTCGACGCCCACGACTTTTTTATTCCAGACAAAATAAATCATAGATCGATTACAATACTTGCCACTTGTTGCTATCATTTGTCAAACAGTAAATTGATTCCGCTTTGACAGTTCTAAATTGAGGCCGCTTTGCGGACTACTATTCTGCACCCAGATTAGGTTATACTGGGGTTTTCAGAACTACTGAACTGATAAAACTTCTAAGTTTAAAAATGTTTTTTAACTTTAAGGTGAAATCGGCGAGCATCCTTTGGGCTTTTTTCTTATTTGTGTTCTTCTTCATTGTTGCCATTAAAATCAATAGCGTCATTGGCCTGTTTTTGCTTTTGCTTACCATTTGAAATCAAACAAAAATGTGTTTGTTATGTTTAGTTTTAAATGTAAATATTTACATTCACGACTTATTCATCTAACGGTGTTTTGTCTCAGTGAATAATCCAAAAATAATTATTATTATGAGTTTTCATATGTATACATTTAAATTCTGTTTCTTGCCGGCAACAATTTGCAGCTTGCCAACAAGGCATCAAAATTCTTCAAAGAGTTACTCCAAGTTCCAAAAATTTTCTCGTTGTTGTACGCGATCATTTTCAAGAAAAATTTCCTTGCCAGGTTGCGCCAAATTCTTGGCCTCACTTACCTGTAAATAAAGAACGTAAATTTCAATTTCATTAGCCAATGACATTACGGGACATTTGACATCCTCATACCTTCAGCTCCACCAGCACGTCGAACAGCAACATCGCCACGATCATCCGCAAAATGACCTCCTTGGGCATCGCGTTGCCGACTTCCAGCGGGTCATCGCCACCAAAAATCGCACCTTTTGGCTCGTGTTCCGACTTCAGCATCTGGTCCTTGGCAACACAGCTCTTGGAACCGCCTTCTTGTTGATCCGGACCATACTAACTCGGTTCAGGATGGCAAAATCCTCAAAAATTTCTTCCTTAAATTCTCTTTTTGTTTGCTTCGCTTGCTGCGATTTGGCCCGAAAACATGACAGATGAAAACAAGCGACAGCAGTGATGCCAAATCATGGGTGAGCAAATAATATCAAATTGTATTATTCGCATGTGATTTTAATTGCTTGTAGTAAGAAATTTATTATTTAAAACGAAAAAAGTGACGATAAACATTGTTTGGATATCTTCTATACATATTTTGCTGGCAAAAATAACATTTTACTCTGTTAGATTCTATTTTACTGCTAACTGTAGCTGGCAACATTGTTTGCATATGTTGTAGTATGTTTGGAAAGGGCTTGTGACAAGGCAAATAGAATAAAACTATGTATCAGAATACGCTTGTTTCACAAGCTTGGTTAGAAATGATGATTTACTTTGGTTTTACAAACAAAGAAGAAGGCAACTATTTTTTTCCAGCACGGCCGTGCTGAAAACCAGGCAAATTGTGACAAAAGTATTGTTTTATTAGCATCCAAAAAAGGTTTATCTGGAAGTTTTTTCTAAAATAAGTTGTTGCTTACTGATGTGGTCAGCAGATTTTAAGAATAAAATGATTATCATCAGTTGAAATCAAGGCCAAACGACAGCCGTCTTTTCAGTCATTTTTCTGCTACTTGGAATTCCACCTTAAGGTTACTGGAAACTCAAAAAAAAACATTTTTTACAAACTCAAAGTCCTGTTAAGAGATGTTCAATTTGGAGCTGACAAGGGCCACACAAAATCACACAATAACACAGACACACACACACACACACACACACACACACACACACACACACACACACACACACACAAATACATTAAAATTAAAATTCAGTTTCGCAACAAAACCCGGCGTGCACTTGACTCCGTTCCGTGTCGTTGCAGCTGGTGTGCGACGATTTATGTGTCCTTCCTCAATACACAAACACACACACACACACACACCCTCGCTGATGCTTCCCTCCTTTTGTAATCGACACACTTTGGCACTAGAACAATGGAATAAACCACACACACAAACCCAGACCAGCCCCAGAGCGACCTCCCCTGCTGTTGTGTTTGTGATGCATATTGATTACTTGAATTCATTTACCGTTCAATTTACATTCTTTTGTTTTTGTCTTATCGGCTCCAGTTAGATAACTTGGTTCCCTTTCACCCCCCGTCTAGGTGTGTGTGTGTGTGTGTGTGTGACTTTGTGCGAGTGAGAATGGAAATTGCTTCTCCGAGCGCCGACCGCCTTTTGTCTCGACTCCCAAGGCCGGAACGACACCGGATCTTTCGAGAAGGAGGTAAATTACACAAAAGTCATCCGACCCCAGCAAATCGTTACGCCCTTTTGTGTTGAAACGAACAAACCAAGATGGCGATGGTTTCAAACCTTGCATCTTTTGTCGAAAATAATGAAATTGCTCGTCTGTGTAATCAGCCTTTGAATTAGTTATTAAAAGATGGCTGTCCGTGCTCAAGACTACTCGTCGATTGATGAGGACTTAAATAAGCTCTTCTTTGTTTTTGGATTTTGGATTTAAGTAACGAGATCAACCGGCAACAAAGTTATCAAATCTTGAACTGCCCCTGATCGCATAAATGTCCCAAAAGTGCATTTTCATCACTTTTGAGTTAATGATGCAGTTTGGTTCAAAATCGTGTGCTCTTTCAGAAAATTTGTTTTGAGGAAATCCAGTTTTTTCGTGAAAACTTATCACGCAGCTTAATGTGTGAGACACACTTTTATTAGTTTTATTAGTTTTCCATTGTGAAACCATTTGAAGAATTGTTAGAACAACATACATCAACATAAAATTGTTACATCTTGTACTGAGAAGTGAATGCTATGAATACTTGAATGATGTTAACATAAATCAGTCAATGTAAAAAAAAACATTCTCGAAATCATCATGTTATCACAAAAATGATATCAGGATACATTTGATTGCCGTTACCAAAAAGTTTTTTTTTGCAGATTTTGGCTTTTATAAGAAAACTAATGAAAATTAGCTGAACAAGTGTTTTGTGAAAAGTTATTGTAAGATTTATTTTCAGAAATCAATAAGAAGCATACATTCATATAAAAGTAACATTCAATAGATACAGTCATCTTTCTTTAAGTTCGGAGGAGCAATGAAAAAAAAAATGGATTCCATTAGGGTAGAGAAAAATATTGAAAAAAATAGATTGTTAATTAAAATAGTAGTAACCCAAGTAACATTTTAGGTTTTAAGTAGGCCATAAAAGCCTATTTTAGCCGTATCAGGGTTTTCAGAACCATGATAAAACCTGTAAGTTTAAAAATGTTACTAGGGTAATATCAGTTTTTTTTAAATAAATTGTGTAATATTTTCACTTGCTGTTATAACAATATCAAATTTTTAAAAGCATAATTTCACATGAAATTAGAAGACTCTAGCTTGGTTCATTCAAGACTAAATGATTAGTATTTTTTATCTTTAAAATCACCTTTTAAGAATATTTCTGATTTTTGCTTAGTTCTGTTTAATTTTTGTTGAATTTTAGTTGAAAATTACCACTTTTTTGATTTTTGTTCTGAGTTTGAATAAAAAAAAATTAGATTTCCCAACAGATGATTTTAGTTTTTGAAAAGTGAAAATAACATTTGCCCTTCATTTGAAAAATATCGAGCCCATCCATAAACCACGTGTAAACTTTATTTTGAAATTGCTGAAAAAAAAATGTGCCCGATTAAAATTGTGTGAAGAGTTTTTTTAGCTTCTTGAAAAATAATAAAAAATGAAGCAAAAAAGCAGTTTCTTTTATTTTGCAAAGATTTTTACGGTTTTTTTAAATGTCACATTCGTTAAATTTGGTGTTTCGAAATTAATGCCCCGAAAAATTTCCAATTTTCGAGCGTGAAAAATCACTAAGCCTTCTAATAAGTATTGTTAAATGCTTTACACATGTTATGTATTTAAGCAGTGTTCTACAAAAAAGACGATTTCATGAAATTATTATATTTATAATTTTTGATTTTGCCAAAACGTTATAAAGCTTAAATTGGTTCGTCTATACAATTTCGACAGCTGTTCATTGAATGATAAAATTCGAATAAATCTATTTCGAGAAGGCACTTTCTTATCGAATTGATGTCTTCAGCAAAGTAGTGAGTCAAAAATATATTTTTTTATTTGTTTCATGTGATTCACTGAAATGTATTTTCATGTTAAATTCCACAGAGACATGAGTTTATGAAAAATTAATGATTTTTTTTTAAATATTGAAAATGAAATCAACTCAATTTTCATCATATTTTTATAGATTTTCATTATATTTTGAAAGATATTTTTTTCAATTTTCATTCTACTGCTTTTTTAATTTGTAAATCTATGTTTACTCGAATGATTTTAAACCAGATTAGATTGTTTCAAATTTGAAACCCGGATCAGTTCTTGTCGCGATATCGTCAGTCGAAAAAATAAGATAAATTGTAAAACTCTTTTCTATGCAATGCTCGCCTGAAGCTTTTAGCAAAAAAACTAAGTAGGTACAAATCTGGAGTTTTTTTTTGAAAAGGACCAATAAACCAAATTTTCAGTTTTTGCTTTTTGGGTGTTTTTCAATACCCCTGACTCAAGGCGGTTCTAAAAACACCCAAAAAGCAAAAACTGGAAATTTGGTTTATTGGACCTTTTCAAAAAAAACTCCAGAAATAAATTCCTTATCCGGTTTCTCAGATAAATGTCCTGCTGAGAAAAATTCAAAAGAATCAACTAAAAGATTTTTCTTAGATCTCAAAAATTAATTTTGATAGTTCACAATCTAACTGAAACATATCTTTTTAATAAAAACGTCTTTGTTTATTCATAATTATTTGTTTTATCCCTAGATCTTTAGATAAAAATGAAAAGATTAAAAAATCCAATAAATATAAGAGGGGAGAACAATGGCATTATTAATAAATTTTAGATTCTACACATTATTATGAAAATTTTATTTTTTTTTCGAAATTTAGGTGTTTTCAGATCATTTCATTTTGAGTTTATCAGGGTGGAAAAAAGAAATTGTTAAAAAAAAAAAAAAAAAAACAAAAAACAGTTTTATGTTTTTGCTGGTGCACAGTTCAAAAAAGAATCAAATTCTCTAAAATAAAAATAAAAATAAAACCTATCGTTTGTATCAAAAAGATTAGTTTTAATACCATATTGTTTCAATGACTGTAACACAAGATGAGAGAAGATATCAAAAAATATCTAAATTTAAGATAAAATCAATCTTTGTTAACCAAAAGAAGTTAAATAATAACATATAAAAATGATATTGTAAACCGGGGTGACATTGATAGGTTTTCAATTTATTCTTGATATATTTTCCAATTGCTAAGGTTTTTCTCAAGAAAATTATTTTTTCAAACAAATGCACGCAGCTAGGCCACACAAGGTCCATGCACTATTTTTCACAAATATATTTGCGATGAAAATTCCTATTTTGATTTCTGGGGTGACTTTGATAATCATTGTTTTAGTTGTTAAAATCAGATTTAAGGTGTTTAAATTTTATTTTTTCGACAAATTTACCATCGCTTAGGTTGCTCATATAGTTTATAAGAAAAAATAACAATGTTTATATTTAGTAAACCATGTTTATGGGCTTTTTAACTAAATACATATAAATTTTACGTAAAATTGTTAAAATGTCCTAATTTTGCCTGAAATTCGTTAAAGCTAGTATTGTTTATAAAATTATCGATTCATATTGCATTTGTGCTTCAAGCACAAATCAAAACTTTTCGCATTTTGTATGTAATTTGTTCTATTGAAAATGCATATAAATTTGAAGAACTTTTTGAATTATATTTTAAAAACTCATAACATTTATTAGTTACAAATTTATCTTACCTTTATTTAGTGGAAAATTGTCCGAAGAATCCGGAAATGCAATTCGTTTTTCGATTCAAAATAATATTCATTGAGAATATCATGACACTTTAAAAATAATAAAACAATGCTATTCATCAAAGTTAAAACAAACTATTTAAACATTTTAAAATTTTATGAAAGCTTCTTCTTGAAGTACTTCGAACACTTCTCTACCAATTTGTTAACAATCATGTATTTCCGTGTGTTACTAAATGAAAGGGTTCGTATCGTAAAACGGACATCAAATTCTTGATTGGGGACCAAAATTTTCCCCTTAGGACAATGTATTCCCGTATCGAAGAGGATTTGTAACAACTGCTTTGTGAGCCCACATCAAAATATAATCATTTTTAACAATCACATTGTTTCAGAATTGGGTCTGGGAATTTATCTAGTTCATAAGAGTAAGACGACAACTTCCTCGGTTTCCTGGTTGTACCCTTCAAAATTAAATTGAAATGATGAATCTTAAATTACGAACATTTTCATTGGATTTTGTTCATGCCTTTTATCCTATAATTAAAATTACTTTCATTGGACGCATTGAAACTTCAGTTCTTTTGCCAGCATCCTTTTTGAAATTAGCATTTGAGTTATTTGTTCGGATAAAATAAACATATTTTTCCGCCAAAAAGGAACTGTACCTACTCCCAAATTGAGTTTGCTCTCTCATCCGAATAGTTTGTCAGATAGTTAGGCGAAAAAACGAAACGAAACTATTGGCACTACGCCCCCCGGGGCATGGCCTTCCTCTAACGTGGGATTTCTGCTCCAGCGCCTCTGACGAGACAGGAGAAACCGGGACCGACGTTTTACTTCACCATCCGATAGAAGCTCAGTGGATAAGGCGGGAATCGAACCCGCGTCTCATAGCATCATCGGGATCGGCAGCCGAAGCCGCTACCCCTGCGCCACGAGACCCACAGATAGTTAGGCGTACTGTTTGAATATTCAATTTCACACGGACCCCTCCTGATTCACGAGCCCCTCTTCCCCGGCATAATCCTTCAGCAAAAATTTATTCAAAATTTTCTCCCTGGAAGCTTCGTCAAACTTTAGCCGAAATTAGTCTCCGAGCAACCTTTTTTCCGCTCGCACTCCGGAAACGTGATACACTTTCCGAAATTAACTTTCAAGTTGGGTTGGGTGGGGCGGGGTTGGGGAGTGACTTCCGACACCCGGGAGTTCCACCGGCCAGTATTGAGTTATCATCTATCCCCGGGGGCCTCTGGTTTAAGGGAGCAAACTTCATCCATCCGGTCCGGTCCCACATGAAACTGGGGGACGCAACTATGGGTTTTGTCATTTGCCAGAGTGAGACAGTGTGTGAGAGAGAAAGAGCGTGGGATCGAGTTTATTTCACAGCCACCTAACCATGAACGCAATTATTCAGAATAATAAACTAAACAATAATATGCAAATTTCCAGTCCAAATTCAATTAAAACAACGGCGTCATAATACAGAAGGCAAGTCGGTGGTGCAAGGGGGGGATGAGCTGTCCAGAGTTAGAACCATGAAAGGCGAGGGGTTGGGAGTTGGGCTGAAGGCTGTTTCCGTCCACAATCACCAGAAAGTTCCCCACCCTCCTTGGACAAGTCCGAACGGCGCACGCGGAGTCACTCGGAACGATTTAAATATTTTAGCATAATATTCGCATACATGTACGGAGGAGCTGACAGAGGAAGTGCAAACACATATACACACGTATGGAATCTGGTTGACCCGAATTGTTAGAAATATTGAGAAGTATATTTTAAATTGTTTCTTGTTTCTTGTTTCTTGTTTCTTGTTTCTTGTTTCTTGTTTCTTGTTTCTTGTTTCTTGTTTCTTGTTTCTTGTTTCTTGTTTCTTGTTTCTTGTTTCTTGTTTCTTGTTTCTTGTTTCTTGTTTCTTGTTTCTTGTTTCTTGTTTCTTGTTTCTTGTTTCTTGTTTCTTGTTTCTTGTTTCTTGTTTCTTGTTTCTTGTTTCTTGTTTCTTGTTTCTTGTTTCTTGTTTCTTGTTTCTTGTTTCTTGTTTCTTGTTTCTTGTTTCTTGTTTCTTGTTTCTTGTTTCTTGTTTCTTGTTTCTTGTTTCTTGTTTCTTGTTTCTTGTTTCTTGTTTCTTGTTTCTTGTTTCTTGTTTCTTGTTTCTTGTTTCTTGTTTCTTGTTTCTTGTTTCTTGTTTCTTGTTTCTTGTTTCTTGTTTCTTGTTTCTTGTTTCTTGTTTCTTGTTTCTTGTTTCTTGTTTCTTGTTTCTTGTTTCTTGTTTCTTGTTTCTTGTTTCTTGTTTCTTGTTTCTTGTTTCTTGTTTCTTGTTTCTTGTTTCTTGTTTCTTGTTTCTTGTTTCTTGTTTCTTGTTTCTTGTTTCTTGTTTCTTGTTTCTTGTTTCTTGTTTCTCTTTATTTATTTTTTGTTCTTTGATGATGATTTTGACACCCAACTTCGATAGTTCATCCAACTCAGGCTTGCCCACACACTACTTCCCGACCACCCCGGACAGCTGTACTGTACATGACTATCTGACAGCAGGTTGCCCCCCTCAAGTCCACTCCACCCAAAAGGGGGGAGTTCCAAAAAGTGGCCATTCCCAGTCAGGGCAGCAGCACCGCCAGCTTCCGAAAATAATGTATTCGGATTCAGAGCGGAAAATACTTCACTTCCTACCAGTGACCTCCCCCTTTGGGAAGATACCACCCCTGCTACTCGAGGGGGGGTGTACAAAAAGCAGGACGAAAGGACGAATTGTGCAACCATCATCGTCGTCGTCCCGGGGCGGATGGGCTGCTGTCGTGTGTCCTCCAAAATTTCACACCAAGTTGGACAGTTGGTAGAACCAGGAGTTGGGGGGGTATGATAACCAGCGCGGGGTGAAATTGGACTTTTTTTTCTGGGAAAAATTGTGTGCCACACTAGAAGACGTACGGAGATGGTCTTCACATGCTTTGTATGTGTGTGTGTTTTTGGCTGGAGAATTACGTAAATTTTAAGCATGAATATTTTGTCAACTGCTTTTCGGATTAGAGAATGAGGTTAATATGCTATTGTGACTTCTTTGAAATTCAAAATTTGCGACAGCAATCGCCTCGGAAAAGACAAAGATGTAGCTGGAAGGCAACGCTGTGGAAAAGAAGGTTGATTGAGTTGCGTGATTGTAATAATATCTTGGGATGTTCTAGATAATCCAGAGACACGTTGGAGTTAAGATTCTGCATGCCGACCTTCGTAGCAAGCAAGATGTCAGCAGTTTTTGGACACAGTGTCATACCTGAAAAGCTTTTTTTAGCGCAGGTCTTAACTCTAAGGAGTTCTTAGACGACCCCGTGCTTCTCGTGATGTTGTTACAACCATGTTCCAACCGGATTTCGTTCGGTTTATTTTCCAAAAATCGTTTAGAAATCGCGATTCACGATTTACAGAAAATTGGTCTGTTTTTATAAGAAATATCATGTTTTGTTCTAAAACCATGAAAAATGCCTTGAAATTTACCCGTATTTCACTTTATATTATAGTTAGGAATCCTACCAATAATGTTCTGTATTCATATTGATCCAGGAAGTTGTCATTTTTCACTGGTGCATGTTTAAGTTGGAAAAATGAAATTTTTAAGAATTCATCTCAAAAATCTATCAAAAAAAAAAAAAAAATGGCGCCAAAACGGATACCATTATCATGTAGAGCAGTTCTCTACGGAATCGGTCTTTTTTCTTTAATTTTAATTTTTGTATTTTTTAATCCGGCTGAAACTTTTTTGTTGCCTTCGGTATGCCCAAAGAAGCCATTTTGCATCATTAGTTCGTTCATATAATTTTCCATACAAATTTGGCAGCTGTCCATACAAAAATGATATGTGAAAATTCAAAAATCTGTATCTTTTGAAGGAATTTTTGATCGATTTGGTGTCTTCGGCAAAGTAGTAGGTATGGATATGGACTACACTGAAAAAAAAATGATACACGGTTAAAAAAATTTGGTGATTTTTAATTTTCACTTTTTGTCACTAAAACTTGATTTGCAAAAAAACACTATTTTAATTTTTTTTTTATTTTTTGATATGTTTTAGAGTACATAAAATGCCAACTTTTCTGAAATTTCCAGAATGGGCAAAAAATCTTTGACCGAGTTATGGTATTTGAATCAATACTGATTTTTTTCAAAAATCGAAATATTGATCGCAAAAATTTTTCAACTTCATTTTTCGATGTAAAATCGAATTTGCAATCAAAAAGTACCCAAGTGAAATTTTGATAAAGTGCACCGTTTTCTAGTTATAACCATTTTTAGGTAACTTTTTTGGAAATAGTCGCAGTTTTTAATTTTTTTAAATTAGTGCCCATGTTTGCCCACTTTAAAAAAAAAATATTTTTAAAATGCTGAGAAAATTCTCTATATTTTGCTTTATTGAACTTTGTTGATACGACCCTTAGTTGCTGAGATATTGCCATGCAAAGGTTTAAAAACAGGAAAATTGATGTTTTCTAAGTCTCACCCAAACAACCCGCCATTTTCTAATGTCGATATATCAGCAATTAATGGTCCGAATTACAATGTTAAAATATGAAACATTCGTGAAATTTTCCGATCTTTTCGAAAAAAATATTTTCAAAAATTTGAAATCAAGACTAACATTTTAAACAGGCCAATCTTTCAATATTACGCCCGTTTTAAATGTTAGTCTTCATTTTCAATTTTTGAAAATATTTTTTTTGAAAAAAGTTTCTGTCATTTCAGTGCCAAGATAAAGCAATTTAAGTAAAATAAATATGGCGAATTTCCAAAATGCCCAATAAGAACTCAATTTCATTGCTTCCACCACTGTTTCAAAACTTTTGCATTGACTATGTGACGTAAGTGCCATGACGAAGAAATGTATTTTAAATTAACCGCTTTTTGTACAACAAAATCACATTTTTGTCAACAATTTGTCGCAAATCGCATTTAATGAGAAAGAATTACTTACATCAAAACATATGTTTATTTTTTTATAACAAAGCAATGTTCATCAAAATCTTGAAAAATATGATTTTGTTGAACTAAATTTAATTTAGTAAAGTTTTTTTACAAGGTTCTATAGGCAATACAATATGTAAATGATATATTTTGTTGGTAAATTGATGTTATAAAACAATGCAAAAAAATGGAAACATATCAAACGCTGGCTGAAGCTAAAAATATTGAGTTTCCACAGGGAATTTTGAAAATTTGTCATTTTTACTACCACTAAGCGACAAAAACTTATTATTAAAAAAGCTAAATTGATCAGAAAATTCGTCTTTACCAGATGATGGCATTGGTTTTGGCGCCACATTTTTTTAGATAAATTTTTGGATAAATAAGTAAACATTTTGGGCAAAAAGTACCATTGCTTTAACATTAACCTGCTGCCTATGAAAAATTACGATTTCAAGGATCAATATTAATACAGAATATTATTGGTAGGACTCCTAACTATGATTTAAGGGGTTACATACATGTAAATCGGCAAAAATGTCAGAGGTCGGTTTGAGCACATAATGAAACTTTTTTTCAAAATCTGTTTTCAGGGCATTAAAATATACATTTTCATCTATTAACAAAACAAATTTGAAGACATTTGGTTGTATTATTGCCGAGATATAGCTATTTGAAGTTTTTTTTTTTTTTTTTTAAGGCTGAATTTCGCACTTCGTAGCATACATGCTAGGAATATTCACCTACCTTACTGGAGTAAGGTTAGGCTCGATTTGCCTTATGCTATTTTTGCATCTTTACAATTATTTTACAATTTACATCAATCTACTTTTACATATGCCTAAATATTCGGTGATTTGTTGGCTGGTGAGCGGCGGTCGATAGCGGTGGGTGGCGGGCGGTGGGCGGTGGCGGCTTGGCGGCGGTGGGTGGCGGAAACGAAATAAGCAGATGAATGCAATGTATGCATTAGTTTTGATTAAATCACAGGTTTTGCGAAAAGTTTAGCAGGGTACCAACTGACACCCCCAGTGAGATTGAGCATCTCTTTTAAGGGGTGTTGGAAGTTTTGTTGACACTACTTGCTTATCATCGGTGGCAATGTGATATCTCACTAAGCATTTATTTTGTTGCATGGTTGCTTTCTGGGCAAGGTGGATCGGATTTGAGGAGTAACCGGGGAGTGGGATTTGGCATTAGATGAGGAAACTGGAGAGACGACTTCTAATGAGGACTTTCACTTCGCCTTTGAATTTCTGGAAATTTCGTTCAGATTTCAGGTTGGCAGGAAGTGCATTATGCGCTTTTTTGCTTGGTATGCAAATGTTGTTTTTCCAGCTTCAGTTCTAGGCCGTTTGAGGACTAGATTTCCTTGCTTCTTAATGTGTATTTGTGGTTGACTTTCTCGAGCGATTGATTGTGGTGGGCTTTTGGCTTGAACAGCATGTTGTGCACTTGGAGAAGACTCTGCAGGTGACTTAGTGCCAGGACAGGAAGAATTGATGGAGGAGCATCATTGAAGAGTTCAAGTGTTGCATGGAGCCTGGGTTTCCGGAAAACAGCCTTCAAGCAACGATTTTGTGTAGATTGCAGCGGTTTTAGAGCGGTCTTGGCAGCATTTCCCCAAATCGACACCAGATATTGCAGCTTCGACTAGACGAACGCGTGGTACATGTCAACCAATTGCTTTGTTGGGACGTACTTTGACACCTTCCATAGAAGACCACACGTAGAGCTGAGGCTTCTCTGCAGGCATTTGATGTGAGGGTCCATTTCAGATGTCTATCGAAAATGAGGCCGAGATATTTGAATGTTTCAGCTTCCTCGATCCTTGTGCTGTTCACGATCAGCTCTCTGTAGGGGTCTAACGTCCGGTGAGGGTATGGAACAGCATAAAGTTGGTTTTGACAAGTTTAAGGACAACACGTTCTCAGCGAAGTATCCAAGCAGTTTGTTCAAATCTTCCGTCATTTTTTCAACGATGGAGTCAGCTTCAATACCGACATATGATAGAGAGGTGTCGTCGGCAAACAAGCGAGGCTTCCCATGGAGTTTCAGCTTGTATAAATCGTTGATGTAAACCAGAAAGAGAAGCGGCCCCAGATTACTCCTTGGGGTACCCCGACTGACATCCCTCGGACATCGCTGCATGCTCCATTCGTTACGACGTACTGTTTCCGGTCAGTCAGGTAGTCCTTGATCAGGTCGTTTGATTTCCCCCGAACACCATGGCAGTCCAACTTCTTGAGCAGCACGTCATGGTCGATGGTATCGAACGCTTTACGGAGGTCCAGGAAACAGACACCCACGATTTTGCGTTCATCGAAGGCCTCGTAGATCTCGTCCACGAGCTCGATAGCTGCTGTTAAGGTGCTGGATCCTGTCCGGAACCCGTACTGATGCGTGTATAACAACTTCTTTTGAGAAGGTAATCCGTTATACGTCCCACGAGTTGTTCCAGGATCTTGCTGAGCACCGAGAGTACCGATATCGGCCTGTAGTTGTTGACGTCGGTTTTGCTTCCGGCCTTGTGAATCGGGATAACTCGAGCTGTCTTCAGGCTAGGTGGAAATATGCCAGTCTTGATACAGTCATTGAACACGTCTCGTAGTAGTTGTGAAAACGCTTGGTGATGCGTTTTAATCAGCATTGCTGATAAACCGTCAGGTCCGCAGCTCTTGTTGGTGTCGAGCTCGTTGATTTTGATTACGACCTCACCAGCAGTTGTAGGTCTCAGGAAGATGGAGTCCGGCTTTGGTCTCAGAGTGCCGAACTTGTTGATTTCTCTTCTGCTGCTTATAGTCGAGGCAAGCTGGGGTCCGATTGTGCTGAAGAATTTGTTGAACGCGTTTGCGACAGATGGTCCATCTGCCGTCAGCTGTCCGTCAATCTGAAGTGTGATGTCATCTTTACCTTCCTGCTTCCTACCGATGAGTTGGTTGATGTTGCGCCAGGTTTCTTTTTGCGTTCCGTTGGAGAAAAGCTTCTCGTAATACTGCTTCTTTGCAATTTCTTTTGCTTTTCGAAGTTTTTGAGATATGGGCAAGCAGCTCCTTTTGGTGAGAATCATGTGGTCGTTTCCGACTACCAGCCAGGACGTTCTCTTTGATCTTGAGCAGCTTCCACAGATCAAAGGTCATCCATGGGCAGTCCCCCTTTATTCTGGCTCGACATTCGACTCGTCTAGTGTTCTGCTCTTTAAGACTGTTGTAGATCGTTTGTGTGTACTCTAGGCGTTCATTTGGCGTTCCTGCTTGCATGTTGGTCAGTGCAACCCCGAAGTCCTCGTTCAGCTTCGCGTGGTTAACAATGTTTTTCCAAAGAATCTTGTGCTGAGTTTTGGACTGGAGATTGAACGATGATAACACGATAGAGTGGTCGCCGATGTCAGTGAAGATCGTTTCATTAATCACCCTGGGCTGGAGAGACTCCGAGCAAACAACGTGGTCCAAGATGTTTCCACTGACTGGTCTTGTTGGAATTGTGTTGGTTACTGAAAAGTTATAACAATTCAGTAAGTTAACGTAAGTCTGGGTTTCTCCTGACTCTATCCGGTTAGCAGGAATATTTACGTCACCAACTAAAACCTTTTGGACATTTCCATCGACAAGCCAGGACTCCAACTTTTGAAGAAAGACAGTTGTACTATAGGACGGTGGTCGATAGACGGCATGGATATCGAACGACTCCCCACTGAGCTTCAAACGCAGGTACAGGTGATGAAATCCGTTGTCCTTCTCGTTCAGCAACTCCTCGTAGACCAAAGTATCTCTTACGTAGACAGCAAGACCTCCCCCTAGTGAGCCGTTTCGGCACGAAAAAACACCTTTGAATCCATCAAGAGCACAGCATCCGGTAATCCCATCGGTGAGCCATGTTTCCCCCAGTACCAGGACGTCGATTTTTCCCACATACAAAGCCAGAATCTCTCGAATTCGGTCGAATTTTTCTGGATTTCGTACGCTCCTGACGTTGAGTTGAAGTATTTTTAAGTTAGAACTACTAGTTTTGCAAATATTTTTATTTAAATCAGTTAAAGAATCATAAGATATATTGTGTGTAAAATACATTAAAAAAAGAAAATTCTTAACAAATCAGTTTACAATAAAGTTTCCATCAGTTGCAGTTCGTTTTCTTCGACGAGGGTTCTTGGAAAGACGACGATAATGGACTTCCGTCAGCCGCGCGCTTATTGGTTGTCTTCGACAGAAGTTGAAGTTGACTTTTGCAGGATACTTGCTCCACTTTGGATCCTTCTTGTCGGCGAATTAGAACCTTCCCATCACGTCCTGGCCAAACATATTTCAGGTTCAGAAAAGACTGCATTTCCTTGACTTCTTGCAGCAACTGCCTACCAAATGCTGTCATCTCGTCCCGGATTGTTACTCTGGAGGTTGAGCCGGCAAACACGTTCGCGACTGCTGACGCCAAGAGTACTCCATGGTTCCGCTTTTTCTCGAACAGCTTCTCCTTGTCGTTTTCCGTGTTGAATGTGGCCAGAATTGGTGGGTGGCCTTTGGCTTCCTTTTTAGATACAAGACGCCGAGCCTGCAGGACATCCTTCTCCCCACACACGAACCCCAAAGCGCCACACATAGTACGCACCAATGCCAGCGTGTTCTCGTTTTCGCAGGTTGGGAGACCCATAATTACAACATTCTTCGTCAGACGTGCCCGGTTTACGCGATCCAATTCGAGTTCCAGTTGATCCACTCGTGTAGACAGTTCATGATTCTTTGCGTACAGATCGCTAACGCACTCTTGAACCTTTGAGTTCCCTTGCTTGAGTTCGTGCACCTCCTGTTTGTAGGCTTCCAGATTTGCCTTCAGAACTTCAAATTCCTTCGATATGAAATTCTGCGACTCCTCGATGCTCTTGTTGGTATCAGCAATGACCTTCATCTGCTCCTGCATCTGGACGAGGGCACCCCGTACGTATGCAGTCACCTTGATCGATGCTTGAACCGATTCCGTAAGTGCTCTAATCTCCTTTAGGACCTCCTCGTTGCCGCCTGCTGACTGCATGTTTTTACACTCACTCGAACACAGATAAGGCTTCGCCTTCACAGTGTTGATGGAAAAGCCGAAAATTCTTTTGCACTTGAAGTGTACAAACCGCTTGCAGACGACGCACTCGATCAGCCTTTCGGCATTTACTTCTCGGTTACCGCAAACGTAACAGTAGCGATGATCTCCTTCATCGTCGGACATGGCCTGGGACAGCTAGAAGTGTGCGATAATTGGTGTTACGACGATAAATCCAAAAAGTAAATACGCCCGGAGATTCGGCGCGAGAAGCCTCATGCGCAAGAAGATTATAGCAAGCTATAATTTTACTGACGACGACTTGACTACTACAGAGACGTTCAATGACTGTTTGT
The DNA here is from genome assembly GCF_015732765.1 of Culex quinquefasciatus. Lineage (NCBI taxonomy): Eukaryota > Metazoa > Arthropoda > Insecta > Diptera > Culicidae > Culex > Culex quinquefasciatus. The sequence continues at coordinate 9,149,627 of NC_051861.1, forward strand.
TTGTTTCAACAAGGCTTTGTTCAAGACGGCGTTTGCTAGCTCCAAATTTTATCGCTGGTCACAGACGTAAATACCTCGAAAACTCCTCAAAATTTGCGATCCTCCATCTACGAACACGTTGGGACCCCAGCTGCCGCTCCCGGTCGTTGGATGGTGTAAGGCTTGACCACAGCCGGTGAGTTTTTCACGGTAAAATAATCAAATTTAATTTGGGCTTGGAACGAAGCACAGCCGAAGTGTTCTACACACACTGAAATGCCAGTTGGCAGTTTCAGAAAACGGGTACCTCGATATCTCAACATTGCTTCGATCAAATCAGCTCAAAATTTTGGCGAAGACTTGTTAAACCGGTCCCGTGTGCATGACGAAGGCAGATTTTCAAAAAGTTTATTTAAAAAAAAATAAAAATATTTTTCAGTTTTTCATATAAAAAATCGCCAGTTTTTGATTTTTGTATTTTTTTAAAATTTCAAAATTTCAAAATCGGGCTTCGTCATGCACACCGGACATGTCTTGGGAGTCTTCACCCAAAATTTCAGCCAATTTGGTTTATCCCATATCGAGATATCGTGGCACCCGTATATCAACTTGGTGTTCAGAGATAAACGCTCAGAAAGTTAGACAGTTGGCTTTGCGCATGGCAAAATTCTGAGCTGAAATCGTTTCTAACTCAGTTAAATCATGAAATATCTTCATGAAACTTTCAGGAGTGATTGAAAATCATCTTTTAAGTGGATTTAATAAATTTTCTGTAATATGATTTTTTTTTTTGATTTTCTACATGTATGTAACCCCTTAAAGTAAAATACGGGGCAATTTGAACGCATTATTCATGGTTTCAGAACAAAATATGATATTGATCGCGCAAAGCAGTAGGACCCATAGTACGTTGTGTTGATTGATTGCAGGTTCCCAGATGACCAACGGATAGCAGCAGAAATAAAACAATAGCTTGCACTACACTTCAGACCAACCGTCTAGGACGGTGGCTGGATGAAGAAGAGAGTGATCGTCAGATCTTTATTCGTCACAAAGGTTCACATTCGTATTGTTCTTCAGAATGTACACAATAAGGACGTGTCCATAAACTACACACCGTCCCAACAGATATTTTTATGAAAACTGACCAATTTTCTGTAAATCGCATCTCGCGGATTCTAAACGATTTTTGAAAAAAAAAAAGATCGAAATCCGGATGAGGCCTTTTATTGGGACACACTAATGGTCAGTTGCCTTTCCAAACTCACTGTGAATGTCTGGAAAAATCTTATTTTTTCTTGTTTCTATGGCAAGCTTTTTACCCAACTCTCCAGGATGTAACGGATGGTTCAAAAGCCGACCGAGTTGAATACACACGATGAGTGCTGAAAAAATCGAGTTTTACAAAGAGTCAAACACATAAATTTTTTTCTAACGCAATTTGTTTGTACAAATTTCAACGATATCGTTTTGATAGGATTTAACCACTTCAAATAACATTTTATCTACAGAAATAAAATATGTCCATCAAAGTTTATGGAGTTTTGACAAATATTCGGTATTTGTATGTGTGTGTGTGTGTGTGTATGTATGTGTCAAAATTCTTGCCAAGTTTTCTCAGTACTGGCTGAACCGATTTTGATCGAACCAGTTGCATCCGGCTTGGTTTAGGGTCCCATACATCGCTATTGAATTGTTTGAAATTTCGATAAGTAGTTCAAAAGTTCTGTATAAAAATGTGTTTTCACAAATACCCGGATCTCAATTATATGCATGTAAGCGATGTCCGGATCCATCATCCGACCCATCGTTGGTTAGGTAATTGAAAGGCCTTTCCAAAGATTCTAAAACTTTGAAGATCTGGCAACCCTGTCTTGAGTTATGACCACTTAAGTGATATTTATGTTCTTTTTTAAGCCGGATCTCACTTAAATGTATGTAAACTATGTGCGGATCCATCATCCAACCCATCGTTGGTTAGGAAATTGAAAGGCCTTTCCAATGAGTCATAAACATTGAAGAACTGACAACCCTGTATGGAGTTATTACCACATAAGTTATATATTGTTTTCTTTTTTTCTGGATCTAAAAAAAGATGAAACCGATCATATTACCCATTTTTAGTAAAAAGTGAGGAAGGCATCAACACTATGCATGGTGTAATGGTAAAAAAAAAACTGAACGGCACACTTTCAACGCTTGTTCTCGAGTTGATTGGATTCGATGTCACTTCCAAGATCTCCCTTCAACGATGACGACAGTAATGACCAAAACCAGTTCCGCAACTCGAGAATCAAAAGTGTTCCCCGGAAAGACAACTTTGGTGAAATTTACGCGCCGAACATTCCCGTTGGAATTGCGTTCGGGAACGACAAGTCATGATTGCTGATTCGTTTCTGAATTCTTGGAAAAGGCTCACGCTTGCTCACTTTGGTGTGCCAGAGGTGCCAAAAGAGCTCCTCTTTGACCGGAAAGGAGTTTTTTTTGATAACTTTCACGTAAAATTAGTTTTCCAGAAAATTGAATTTTGTCTCCAATATTTCACCTAAACTCAAAGAAACAAATTGATTTTTCGACTAGAAAATAGAAAGATGCAAACAGTAATTTAGGCAACACTGAACTGCAACCTGGGTAGAAAAAAAGTTCAATCTTGATGTCAACTCCAGCGGAAGCTGCATCTACGTCAGATCCGGCTTTGACAATTGCAATTTCTGGAATACCGGTCAGAGCTAATTGGATGTCTTTCGACGTAACTAGAGGGCGGACAAAGGGCTCGTGTTTGATCAGGTTGTGACTTTTTGTTCAAACGTAGCTTTGAACAGTTGGCATGGTTCAAAAGGTTCGACACACAATAAACAGTTACAGTTCTTGGGAATTGATTTCAATTCAATTTTCTCTTCAGTGAAATGAAAGGATTGAATGCCCTCAAATAGAATTCCCACAATAATAAGGTCATCAATGCAAAAATGATCCACATATTTCCTGAACAATTGTCCCTTCATTCCAAGGGAGCAAAGCTCACTGCCAGCGCTCCGGATTTCCCGTAAAACCTACACGAACTTGATCTTTCACTTAGGTCCTACCACAACGTCGAACGGCACGGTGCAGTTGCATCTGCACGGAAATTTCAAAATTGTAAAATTTGAATTATTTTAATAATACCGCATACCAATGGTTCATTTAGAAATTTCATATCTCATGCTTTTTAAAATATATGTTTTTTAAATGTCAACCTTTTCTCGCAAAGAGGTTGACGGCACCATCCCCCCTCCATCCTGGTTGAGTGACTGGATTGCAACGTTTGCTGTCAAAGTTACATAATAATGCACTTACACAGCACACGACAAAGGGAAATGCCTCCCGCACCCAATCTCAGAAGAAGTAGAATGCATTTGTCGACAGCAGCGTCTCTCCTCTGGATGTCGCCGAGTCAACTCAACTCCAGAGGCAAATTGCATTGTTTGACCTCTAGACGAGGGCTTGCTGGAGGAGTTTTTTCCTGCTGTTGTTGCTACGAATTGGGAAAAGGTTGAGCGTGGTTGGTTTGGGAAAATGGCAAAATTGTGTTACGGAAATGCTTTCAGGGTGGTTTTATTGGAGATGACGTTTTTGTAATAACTGGAAGATGTGGTGTTGAAGTAACGTTCGCCTTGTTTGCATTTGTACACAGCAAAAAATCCGATGGTAAAATCGCATGCAAAAGCATGCACATCACCTTCGTCAAAATAAACACTTAATATTACACACTGCATGTACAATTTTTGCAAACACAAAAAAAAAGTTGCAACCGACGAGATTCAAACCCAGCACCAACAGTAAGGACTGGCGCCTTAGCCCACTCGGCCATCAGACCGATGATAAGATGTCTGGATAAACGCATATATGAGCTTGACATTTCGGTCAAGTAGGTTTCCCATACTGATAGGATACATATTTCAGGGCGTAAAATTACATAAAATTGCATAAAATAATGCAATATTTATTTTACACCCAACACTTTTACACGCAGCTGAATTACTACTTTTTTAGCTGTGTATGCATTTATAGACAGTTAAAAAAATAAAGTTGACGATAATGACTTCTGGATATAGCCATGAATATATTCATAAATAATAGCCTTAAAAAAGGTTCAATTTCACCTCACAAATACAAAATTAAAAAAAATTGCATACAAGATACTAATTAGGTGGTTAAACATAACTCATTTTGCTGACGCAAAATCTGTCAGCAATCCCCGATTTAATATAACCATGATTTTGTTTACTGTTTATTTGGATATACACAAATATCACATAGCAGTATACTCAGTTTGCCAGTTTTGCGTTCATTGGAACCACCATTTTTGTAATACAGTCGACTCTCTGGCTGTCGATCTTCTCGATATCAATATTGCTCCAGTTGTCTATAAATTTTCCAGTCCCTTCAAGATAAGATAGGGGAGAGTGGGGAGACTTGATCCCCGGGGAGACTTGATCCCAAGCCTGTATCTCGTCAGCATGTGGGTAAAACAATTAGTTTTGTTCTAGAAAGTTGTGCGAAATTGACTAAAACTCATTGTAGAAAACAAAGAAAAAAATTAAAAAATGTTTGGGTTGAGTTACACACATTTTTCTAAGAAGTGCTGCAAAAAAACTTCCAAGATCTCTTTTTTCTTTGTTTTGATAAGTATAGAAAACACTCAAAAATTATTCAAAAAAATATTTTTTATACATGAATTGTTTGATAAACATATCAACTCCAAACCCCTTACGCATTTGACGTTAAATTTATCGTCATACTATTTTTACAATCAATTGTTTAAAAAAGTGCGTTAAGGGAGACTTGATCCCTGCATTTTTACAGTCACTGGAATCAGCCTCAAGATTAAATAATTTGGCTGGGTTTTCGTACATAGTTTCCTTTAGTATAGTTGTACATAACTAACTGCAGTTTGAACCATTTTTCAAAAGTTTTGTAAACAAAAATTACCAGCTTTTGTAAACATGCTCAATTTTGGTCTAAAAAAGAAAATTTAAGTTTTAAATATTTTACATGCTAAACTTGTTATGTTTTGAACACAAACGTACAGGTTTAATGTGAAATTGCTGTAACTTATAGAAAATTAACAGTTTGGACGAATAAGAAACATTTTGCTTAAGATTTCTTCAAAATGTTGAAAGGGGGATCAAATTACCCCCAACATTTAGAAAATGCCGGTTTAAAATATTTTTTTTAAAACGCTTGGCATGATTCGAAGAGTTTATCTGATGAAATACCCTTATCAGCCAAACATAGTTGAATGTTTAAGCTTTCAATTCATGCAAAAAGATCATAGTTTTGTGAGAAATTGACAGTTACAAAAAAAGGGATCAAGTCTCCCCATTCTCCCCTATAGTTTGATACCTCCCGCTCTCGATGGACCCTTCAATGTCTACAACGAGGGAGTCCACTGTAGTCTGCTTGACGTTACACAAAATGTGCAAATTACTTTTTACTTTTTTACTATTTTTCCTAAAAGCAGTGCACAGTAGGGTGACAAGAAAAAAAGTTTCTTTTTTTTAATCTAGAGAGATACTAAGTAACTGTGCAAATTTTGAGCCAAATTTTGAATGGGATACAACCGCAAAAACGTATGGGGAATCCCACCAAAAATGTGTCGGATCAAAGTCAAGTGTGAAAAATTTTATGACAAACAACTTTGTCCAAGGCCGTAAAACGATCCGAGTTAACCTGGGCGAGTTATTAGTGATTTTAAGAAGATGTTTTTGTATGAGATATTGCACACTTTGCACCAAATTCTCCACCCTTGCAAATCATAACTGCACACAAAATATTTGCACACTGAAAATCATACCCCTTCTCCCCCCGCTCGCCTAGAGTGGTGCGTGTCTTGACTGAGCTTTGTTGCTTTCGACCACTTTAGATCAGTTTCAAAATAGGGTGTGTGTCTTAGATAGTTTTTTTTCTGCTGTAGTTTGAGGTGTGCACTTTGTTGGAGAGCTTTTCACAATTTGCACGATTGTCTAAAAATCTCTGAAATCCGCAATATATTTTAAAACCAACTTTAACCATCTAACCCATAAACCCTAACCGATTTCGCTTAAAATTTTAACATCTTCTTATTTTTGCAGAAAGAATCCAATTAGAGGATATCCCTGAGTTCGATTTTTTTTATTGTCACCCTAATGCACAGTGGTTCAGATCGCAAAATTAAGCAGAAAATGAATTTTCCGAAAAATTGAGAAATTTCGGAGCTTTGTTGTCTTCAGAAGAGTTGTTGCAAATAAAAAGGGGAAACTTTCGGTTTGGTTGAAAATAAGGGTGGTTCACGATTAAAGTGATTTTTAGATTCTTTCTTTTCAGGAATATTTTTGGAATTTTTTTTGTCTTCTAGAAGTTGGTCCACTGTACATTGACAGCTTCGATTTACTAGTCAATTATAAGTTGAACAGAAAAAGATAAACTAACATGTTTGATTGAAATTTACCGGAAATTCGGGTCGATTTTGGGCCATTTTTTTTAAGTCTCAATATCATTGAAGTTATTTTTTATAGACGTTCCTCGTGGGGTCGTACATAATTAATTTCAGCAAAACTTATTGCGAATTTAATTTTCAAAAATGCTTAAAAAGGCCCCAATTTTGTAGGAAAAATAATTTTCCGAGAGTTTTTTTTTTTGATAATTTGATTCCTTTCAAAACTATGTCATAATCTAAAGAAAACTAGTTCAAATTGGTCCTAAAAATTTTACATGGATTCAGTAAGGATGAAGAATGTTCTTGTTTAAAAATGAGTTAGAAACCTATTTTTTTTTTTCAATTTCATTTTTTTTTTTATAAACATAAGAAAAAAATAACAACACTACATCTTATCAAATTAAATAAATTAAGGATGGTTTCAGCGACTTAAAAATTTTGAGAAGAATTCTACTTAAAGACACCATTTTAGATAACTATTTAGTGGTATAAATAATGAAACGGTAAATTTAGCATCAAAAGTAGAAAAACAATGCAAATTTAATGGATTATGATTATTTTCTACAAAATTTAAATAATAATGAAGATCTATCGATGGATTATTCATATGCCATTTACAGTGACATAAACTTTGACATTATAAATCATGGATTTTGTACGAGTATACAATTTTACTAATATATTTTTTGGTTCCTAAAGTAAAATTCCACCTTTTTCAGATAAAAATCATTTCCGTAACAGATTAAGGTGAAGCCGTTATCATTTTCGAAGAAAATTGATCATCACTATAACATATTCTGGATTCAATTCAATTTAACGAATTTCGCCACCAAAATGAATCATTATGTGCCGGTTGTTGCCTTCTTGAAGCCACTGAAAGATTTTTTGATCTAAATCAAATGTGCTTCAAAATTTACATCATTTTGTGGCATAGCCATTGAAGTCCTAGTTAGCAATCATTGATTAATGTCGATTTCCATAACTTTACAAGGAATGGGATAACCGTTACCAAAAGGAATCAGCATGTGTAGGGCACTATTCTAAACAAACTGTTGAAGAAATTTTGTCAAAATATTTAAAGCGACGCAAAATTTATATCTTTGAACGAAAAATCATGACAAGTCTTCACGTTAATGATATTTTATGTAGAAAAAAGAATGAAATATCTAAAGTGTCACATTTCGCGAATCAACAAGGGAGCAATTCTCTACCAAAACTGTAAATGGATTATACTAGTTGGCTCAAACTTTGTAAGGGCCTTTCCTACGACCAAGGAAACTAATTTGTTTGTAAATATTCGAAAATCTGTAACTTTTGAAGGAATTTTCAGATCAAATTGGTGTCTTCGGCAAAGTTTTGAGGAATATTCAGAAAAAAATAGGCACAAGGATAAACAAAAAATGCCGATTTTTATTGACTTTTTCGAAAAAAGATTCACAAAATAAGTAGTTTTTTAATGTTCAAGATTTTTTGATATGTTTAAGGGAACAAAAACCAGCAACTTTTGAACCATAGAGGAGTATGGTTAAAAAATTTGCCAACGAGTATTTCACGCAAACAAATTGTTTGAATAAATGTTTTTTTGAGAAATTGAATTTACAATCGAAAAGTACGTTAAAGTTTTTTTTACAAAGGGCCCGCTTTCAATTTGTAGCCACCGAAAGTTTGATTTCAGCGAATTATTTACAGTTTACAGTACTAGGTCGCCAATTTTGAAAAAAATTAAAGTTCAGAAAATTTGCTTAAATTTGGTTTAAAGAAAAAGAAACAGGAAAATTGGAGTTTTCTTAGTCTCACCCAAACAATCCACCATTTTCTAGTGTCAATATATCAGCAACTAATGGTCTGATTTTCAATGTTAAAATATGAAACATTCGTGAAATTTTTCGATCTTTTCGAAAATAATATCTTGAAAAAATTTGAAGATTTAAGATTTGAAGATTTGTGATATTGTGATTTGAAGATTTAAAATTTAGATTTGATTTAAAAACAAAATTTCATTTTGAAAAAGATTTGAAGATTTGAAAATTTGAAGATTTGAAGATTTGAAGATTTGAAGATTTGAAGATTTAAAGATTTAAAGATTTAAAGATTTAAAGATTTAAAGATTTAAAGATTTAAAGATTTAAAGATTTAAAGATTTGAAGATTTAAAGATTTGAAGATTTGAAGATTTGAAGATTTGAAGATTTGAAGATTTGAAGATTTGAAGATTTGAAGATTTAAAGATTTAAAGATTTGAAGATTTGAAGATTTGAAGATTTGAAGATTTGAAGATTTGAAGATTTGAAGATTTAAAGATTTGAAGATTTAAAGATTTGAAGATTTGAAGATTTGAAGATTTGAAGATTTGAAGATTTGAAGATTTGAAGATTTGAAGATTTGAAGATTTGAAGATTTGAAGATTTGAAGATTTGAAGATTTGAAGATTTGAAGCTTTGAAGATTTGAAGATTTGAAGATTTGAAGATTTGAAGATCTGAAGATTTGAAGATTTGAAGATTTGAAGCTTTGAAGATTTGAAGATTTGAAGATTTGAAGATTTGAAGATTTGAAGATTTGAAGATTTGAAGATTTGAAGATTTGAAGATTTGAAGATTTGAAGCTTTGAAGATTTGAAGATTTGAAGATTTGAAGATTTGAAGATTTGAAGATTTGAAGATTTGAAGATCTGAAGATTTGAAGATTTGAAGATTTGAAGCTTTGAAGATTTGAAGATTTGAAGATTTGAAGATTTGAAGATTTGAAGATTTGAAGATTTGAAGATTTGAAGATTTGAAGATTTGAAGATTTGAAGATTTGAAGATTTGAAGATTTGAAGATTTGAAGATTTGAAGATTTGAAGATATAAAGATTTGAAGATTTGAAGATTTGAAGATTTGCTGATTTGAATATTTGAAGATTTGAAGATTTGAAGATTTGAAGATTTGAAGATTTGAAGATTTGAAGATTTGAAGATTTGAAGATTTGAAGATTTGAAGATTTGAAGATTTGAAGATTTGAAGATTTGAAGATTTGAAGATTTGAAGATTTGAAGATTTGAAGATTTGAAGATTTGAAGATTTGAAGATTTGAAGATTTGAAGATTTGAAGATTTGAAGATTTGAAGATTTGAAGATTTGAAGATTTGAAGATTTGGAAATGTCCATTCTGGGGAATGATATTTTTGGGAGTGGAATCCTAGAGAAACCTCCTTGACAAATTTCACATAATCCACAAAACGTCTCGTCATCCCTGTGGCAATACACATTTCCTCGTTTTGAATCCATCTATCACGTTGAAAAATTGTCAATCCCGATATCGGCCCGTCCATATCGAGCCTAATTGAAGTGTGATTAATTACCTTCATGGGGCACTATCTGTCCCCGGTAGTCGTTCCCCATCAGCACGGCCATCACTGCTGTTTTGCAATGTCCAAGCCCTAGTCCTGGGCATCAACCTGACTTGTCGTTTATCATTTAATTAATTATTGAATCTCTGGCCAGCCAGTGCTGTTCGACATAAATCTCCTTCAAGATGCACTGCAGCTGCAGCTTCCAGAAGTAATCTCTGATCCTTCTAATCGGAGCTGGTGCTTGCGGATGACGTCGATAACGATGATGTCAGACTCAGAACCTGAATGCTCTCGGAAACATCCGGAAGATGGATCTATCCGGTATTACTTAAAGGGGGCCTCTTTCTCTTTGCAATAAATATTGGAAAGATAAACCCCGAACTGCACCATCATCGTCGTCTGGATCTGAACGTTTGGATGAGGGAGAGGAGGACTAATCCTGGCGATATCTTGCCGTACCGGTAATCATCTTCATTACAGTGTAGTGCAGATATGGGAATGTCAGGGTATTACGGTGATGTTGTCGGATATGTGCACTTGACCCCCTAGCATGACTTGCTCAATGTTTGGAAAGGAATGCATTCTTGCGATGTCGATTGCTGTTGAGCAAAAAATAATTTTTGGATCATCCCTAAAGTTTTCCAACCGTCGACGTGCCACCACAGCTAGGATGCTGAAGGGACGACATTTTCAATCACTTTGACTATTACTCTTGGAATGACCGAAGGATGTGAGTAAACTGTGTTCAACCCTGCCCTCAACGATGTAATTGACCATCCCAAACAGTAAGAGAAGAGAAGCTTCTACACCACCAATCACCCAATTGAGGACACACACGAGCTCAATTGAACGACAGCCCGGTGTCCAAGCACTGACAGTCCCAGATACGGAGGAGACCTCAGCCTTTCTTTATTTATCTAGATTACCGACGCATCTGTCTTGTCTTGCCCTGGCCACGGTCAACCGAACCCAGCAGATTCCGGCGGCAACAACGATGTTCAATGTCTTGCCAGGTTGACCTTCCTTCCGGACGTTGTCCGGAAATGGGGTTTTCGCCTGTCTTCCCAGAAGGACAACAACGACGATGATGTCGGTACAAATAAATTTCGTCATAAATCAATTTGTATGGAAACTTTTAATCGCATAATCCGATGATGGATGGAGTCGGACCACGGGACAGGATATTGTGGGCGGTTGAGTACATCCGGAATGAATTCTTGGGGAGGGGGAGGGGGACATGTAGGGTACAGCTGAGGAAATGAGACGCTGAATGGTGTAGCTCAGATTGAAAATAAAACATGAAAAATTGGGTGTAGAGTTGAAATTTATGCGTTGAACTATTACAAAAGTATTTTTCAATTTCTCTCAAGAATTTGCAAAAAATACTTCCACAACTCACGTGCTCTTCATGAAAACGCAAATTTATTCAGCGTCAAGTACTGCTGGCCCCCCTCACAGTCCCAACTGGCACTAATTTCTTTTCCGCTTATTTAGTGTCTACGTGCGGTGGTCAGTCACCTCTCCGCTGATGGTGTTGGGTTGTGCACGTGGCAGCAGACCACTTCTACGTGGCACACACAATTCATCCGGTACTCCACTGTCGAGACCCTTTGTCGGGGGCATTTATCCTACACTTTTTTTTTCTCTGTCCTCGCTCTAGAAAGAAGGAGTGCGATTTGCACTTTACTAGGATTAAAGGACTCTTGGTTGGGACTGGTATTGGATTCCTCAAAGGACAGCTGGTTTCTCGTGAAGACCTAGTTTATGCAAAGGAAGCCGTGGGAAAAGGGGACTTTGCATCTTCAATGCCTAGTAGAAAATTACATTTTGCAGCTTCAAAATTTCATAAATTTTCGTTTGAAAAAGTGATTTTTCTAAAATCTAAAGTAATAAAATCTCATTCAAAAACTCGAAATTTCCCAAATAACTCATTCACACAACGGCACAGCGCAAACACTATATTGAAACTCATTTTTCATTCACCACCTACACCAACCGATGAGAAAAGAGGGAGTTTGAGGGGGCGGGAAAAAGCACAGGAAACGGGAAAGTTTCATTCCTTGCGTCGGCGACTTGCAGGAATTTCTGAATAATTTTCAACTTCACTTGGGGGCGGCACGTGGCAGACTTGGAAGGCGGTTGGAAGGCACTTTTCCAACACTTTTTCTCTCCAGCACGGCACTCTCTGGTGGAAATGAGTTCAACTGGGGCGGTTCGAGAAAAAGGGGATTTTTCTTTAAAATAATGTATCAGTAATGTATGACCTAATATGATTCTAATTTCATAGAATCAATTCAACTCAACTCAACTCAACTCAACTCAACTGAACTCAACTCAACTCAACTCAACTCAACTCAACTGAACTCAACTCAACTCAACTCAACTCAACTCAACTCAACTCAACTCAACTGAACTGAACTGAACTGAACTGAACTGAACTGAACTGCACTGAACTGAACTGAACTGAACTGAACTGAACTGAACTGCACTGAACTGAACTGAACTGAACTGAACTGAACTGAACTGAACTGAACTGAACTGCACTGAACTGAACTGAACTGAACTGAACTGAACTGAACTGAACTGAACTGAACTGAACTGAACTGAACTGAACTGCACTGAACTGAACTGAACTGAACTGAACTGAACTGAACTGAACTGAACTGAACTGAACTGAACTGAACTGAACTGAACTGAACTGAACTGAACTGAACTGAACTGAACTGAACTGAACTGAACTGAACTGAACTGAACTGAACTGAACTGAACTGAACTGAACTGAACTGAACTGAACTGAACTGAACTGAACTGAACTGAACTGAACTGAACTGAACTGAACTGAACTGAACTGAACTGAACTGAACTGAACTGAACTGAACTGAACTGAACTGAACTGAACTGAACTGAACTGAACTGAACTGAACTGAACTGAACTGAACTGAACTGAACTGAACTGAACTGAACTGAACTGAACTGAACTGAACTGAACTGAACTGAACTGAACTGAACTGAACTGAACTGAACTGAACTGAACTGAACTGAACTGAACTGAACTGAACTGAACTGAACTGAACTGAACTGAACTGAACTGAACTGAACTGAACTGAACTGAACTGAACTGAACTGAACTGAACTGAACTGAACTGAACTGAACTGAACTGAACTGAACTGAACTGAACTGAACTGAACTGAACTGAACTGAACTGAACTGAACTGAACTGAACTGAACTGAACTGAACTGAACTGAACTGAACTGAACTGAACTGAACTGAACTGAACTGAACTGAACTGAACTGAACTGAACTGAACTGAACTGAACTGAACTGAACTGAACTGAACTGAACTGAACTGAACTGAACTGAACTGAACTGAACTGAACTGAACTGAACTGAACTGAACTGAACTGAACTGAACTGAACTGAACTGAACTGAACTGAACTGAACTGAACTGAACTGAACTGAACTGAACTGAACTGAACTGAACTGAACTGAACTGAACTGAACTGAACTGAACTGAACTGAACTGAACTGAACTGAACTGAACTGAACTGAACTGAACTGAACTGAACTGAACTGAACTGAACTGAACTGAACTGAACTGAACTGAACTGAACTCAACTCAATTTTTTTAAGTAAAACATCTCAAACATCTTCACCGCCAGCCAACGATTTACTCCAGTTCAGACCGGTCTCTCGCTCGGCACAATGCAATGTGCAGGAACTGCTGTTGTAGAGCATAATTCAAACTACGATGGCATCTGCACACTATTCCCTTTTCCGTCCTGGGGTTTCCTCCCCCACCCCGCACTTCAAGCAAGCAAAGGTGAGCTTTGAGAAACCTCCCCTTCCCCTCCTCCTTCTTCCTCAAACTTCTTCGTGAGTAAATTCGAGTCGGTGCTCGTTTATTAAACATCCATTTTAATTGCAATTAGCTTCTTTTAATGAACAACTTTTGAACTGTTTGGCGCGTGCAAGTTTGCTGGTGAAAAGCTCTCTGCCGACACTTGTTCCTCTTTTCGGAAAGTCAATGCGGTGGTAGACGTCAGTTCGACTGTTATTTGGCAAAAGATGACGGGGGGGGGGGGAATGTTTTCGTTTATTTTCGACGATGACAAACTAGAAGTGGCGCGCCAACTTTTGCCGCACCATAGTTTGGGTTGACTTGTAGTACTTTGGCGTTTGGGGCTGGGTACAAGTTTTGCTCCTTTTTTGGGAACCTGGGGAAATCTAGTGATAATTGTCACCTTGGGACGCGAAAGGAGCCGAGTGGAGGGCTTAGGCTGTTTCCTGGGGGTAGAATTTACTGATTAAATTTGTGCTCTGTTTGTAGCTTTTCCGGTTTGGAAAATTGCGGCGGAAATGAATGCGTAATTGAGCAGAAATTAGCTGTCGAGATGTTTTGAGAGTATATTTTCTCAGAAATTTGACTCATTGGTTGGATATTTCCTCACTTGCGAGAAACCTCATTATATCAATAAACGATAGAAATATAAAAAAAAAAAACAAATTCAAATGCTAGAAATAGGCTTCTTTCAAAAAACTTAATATTGAAAACAAATTTTCATTTTAACTCTCAAGAATTTTCCCAAAATATGGCAAAAGAAAGTAACAAAAAAAATCTATTTGCTGGCATTCAAGGTTTAGGTCACATTCTTGCACATGTTTTTTTTTTACATAAAACGTTGGAGTTCTGACACTCTAGAGCTCTGTACAGACCTTCAAAGTTTGTCATTTTTTTTATGGGCTCGAAGGATTATTCGAAGGTTTAATTGGACTTTGGATAATTGAATTATTAACAATTTTTTGTGTATTTCTTTTTTACTTTCCCAATTAAAATTGAGTTTTGACTACATTTTAATGAAATTTGAGAGGTCGATTGCCTATAAAATTACAAAATGCATTTTTGCCTTCCTCACTGAGGTAAGGCTATAACCCTGCTCTAAAAATGAACTTTTTATTAAAAGCTCGAAGACCCACCTTCATATATACATATCGACTCAGAATCGAAAACTGAACAAATGTCTGTGTGTGTGTATGTGTGTGTGTGTGTGTGTGTGTGTGTGTATGTGTGTGTGTGTGTGTGTGTGTGTGTGTGTGTGTGTGTGTGTGTGTGTGTGTGTGTGTGTGTGTGTGTATGTGTGTGTGTGTATGTATGTATGTGTTCAAAAATCTTGCCAAGTTTTCTCAGCACTGGCTGAACCGATTTTGATCAAACCAGTTGTATTTGACTTGGTTTAGGGTCCCATACATCGCTATTGAATTGTTTGAAGTTTCGATAAGTAGTTCAAAAGTTATGTATAAAAATGTGTTTTCACATATATCCGGATCTCAATTATATGCATGGAAACGATGTCCGGATCCATCATCCGACCCATCGTTGGTTAGGTAATCGAGAGACCTTTCCAACGAGTCCACATAACTGAAGATCTGGCAACCCTGTCTCGAGTTATGACCACTTAAGTGATATTTATGCACTTTTTTGAAGCCGGATCTCACTTAAATGCATGTAAACGATGTCCGCATCCATCATCCGACGCATCGTTGGTTAGATAATCGAGAGACCTTTCCAACGAGTCCACAACATTGAAGATCTGGCAACCCTGTCTCGAGTTATGACCACTTAAGTGATATTGATGTACTTTTTTGAAGCCGGATCTCACTTAAATGTATGTAAACGATGTCCGGATCCATCATCCGACCCATTGTTGGTTAGGTAATCAAAAGACCTTTCCAACGAGTCCACATAATTGAAAATCTGGCAACCCTAATTCGAGTTATGACAACTTAAGTTATATCTGTGTACTTATTTTTCTGGACCTAAAAAATAGCTGAAATATATGTCCAAACCACTCATATTACCCATTGTTGGTAAAAAGTGAGGAAGGCATCAACCACATAGGTGGATTAGGTTAGTTTTTTAATATTTCATCACTGTCATTTTGGCCGTCATCAACAACTAAAAATAAGACCAGCAAATCTCGATTCGATTTTTCCAAGGTTTCCAAGGATTATCGAGTGTAAAAACTAAAAAAATAGCAAAATACTAAAATTTTCAAGAGTCGCAATACGGGTATCGAACGAAGCGAAATTTTTAATGCATTTTCAGTTTATTGAAGTTTTTTTTTTGTAAAATACTTTGATAAAAAAATCATTTTTTTTGAATACTCAAATTTCAAATACATGAATATAAAACGATTTAAAATTTAGTTTGCATTTTCAGTGTTGAAGAATTTTTTCAATGAAAACTAAAATGTTCACAAAATTCCTTATATTTTAGTAATCAAAATTTAACAAAGTACCGTTTATTTTCCTAAAAGAGCAATTCTCTAAGAAATAGATTTTTTTTTTAGAATTTTAATTTTTGTATTTTTTTATCAGACTGAAACTTTTTTGGTGCCTTCGGTATGCCCAAAAGCCATTTTGCTTCATTAGTTTGTTGATATAATTTTCGTTTTCGTTTCCGATCTTTAAAAAAAAAATATTTTCAAAATTTTTAAACCAAAACTAACATTTTAAAAGGGCTTAATATTGAATATTTCGCCCCATTCAAAATGTTAGCCTTGATTCAAAAACTTTGAAAATGTTTTTTTTTCGAAAAGATCGGAAAATTTCACGAATGTTTCATACTTTAACATTGTAAATCGAACCATTAGTTGCTGAGATATCGACGTAAGAAAATGGTGAGTTGTTTGGGTGAGACTTGGAAAACATCAATTTTCATGTTTTTAAACATTTGCATGGCAATGTCTAGAATGTCTAAAATGTCTGTAACAAAAATGTGGGCTTTTAATTTGGTTGATGTGCACCGTTAATAAAAAAAACATTTTTTTAATACTCATATTACAAATACATGAGTATCAACGATTTTAAATTTCGTTTGAATTTTCAGTGTTTTAGAATTTTAAGAATGAAAACTGAATTGTTCACAAAATTCCATATTATTTAAAGTCATATTTTTTTTTAACAAAATAGCGTTTTTTTTGCTTAAGAGTACAAATTCCTGCATTTAAAAAAATACGGATTTTTTTATTTGACAAAAAAAAGCTTATAAAAGTGAAAGCAAGCAAAACAGTGTAAATGGGCCAAAGCCGAAGTGTAAACAAGGTGTCTGTCCTGCTGATGCCAACGGATGTTTACATTTAGAACGAGCAGGACGGACTTTTTATTTACACTTTGGCTTTGGCCCATTTAAATTATTTTGCTTGAAAAAGCATAAAACATTTTGCTTCGTTTGATTCCCATATGTTAAATTATGAAAATTTGAATATTTTTGAAAAATAATATTTTTTTTTTGTAGAAATATGTGTATTTAGCAAAAAAAAAACTCATGCGAATAGGAAAAAGAAAATAATTTTCGGGTTCTCTCATATTCCGCAAATGTCCCCAAGGGGCCACCGGTAACCGGTTCCAGATTGGCCAGTATGGGTCTGCAAACAACGGCATGACCGTAGATTGACATATCTTTCAATTCCATGAAGTTTGATATGTCGGGTGATAGGGTTTCTCTCATATTCCGGAACTGTCCCCAAGGGGCTACCGGTAACCGGTTCCAGAATGGCCAGAATTGGTCAGCGAACAACGGCATGACCGTAGATTGACATATCTTTCAATTCCATGAAGTTTGATATGTCGGATGATAGGGTTTCTCTCATATTCCGGAAGTGTCCCCAAGGGGCTACGGGTAACCGGTTCTAGAATGGCCAGAATTGGTCAGAGAATAACGGTATGACCGTAGATTGACATATCTTTCAATTCCATGAAGTTTGATATGTCGAATGATAGGGTTTCTCTCATATTCCGGGTATGTCCCCAAGGGGCCACCGGGGAACCAGTTACAGAATGGCCAGAATGGATCAGGGAACAACGGCATGACCGTAGATTGACATATCTTTCAATTTCATGAAGTTTGATATGTCGGATGATAGGGTTTCTCTCATATTCCGGAAGTGTCCTCAAGGGGCCACCGGTAACCGGCTCCAGATTGGCCAGAATGGGTCCACGAACAACGGCATGACCGTAGATTGACATATCTTTCAATTCCATGAAGTTTGATATGTCGGATGATAGGGTTAATCTCATATTCCGGGAGTGTCCCCAAGGGGTCACCGGTAACCGGTTCCAGATTGGCCAGGATGGCTCGGCGAACAACGGTATTACCAAAGATGGACATATCTTTCAATTTCATGGAGTTTGATGTGCAACATGATGAGTTTTCACCAAAAAAGTCAAGCTGGCCGTTCATCGGGTACCCGGGAACCGGTTCCAGGTTACCCGGAAGTGGCCACTCACACTCCAGAGTGGTTCTGGCAATCGTGTATTGTGTTTTTAGTAAGTTTTATGGATCAATTTCAACCATCATGAGATTATTGGTATCACATATATGTGAAAAACAGTAAAACATGAACTTTTCGGATGTTCCGGATTTCCGGAACCGGTAGGTCACCTGGCCCTGATATTAATATTTGTGGTCAAAGAACAGGTAAATACCTGTCGAATGCAACCCGGAGCATCCTGATTGGTTGAAATTTGCCGGAGATACTGGTCGTCAATGTTGGGGTTTCAAAACGGTCCTTTTTCGGTTGTAGCCGATTCTCCGGTTTCCCAGGTCGGTTTCAAAAAGGAAACTTTTTTTTTTTTTTAAAGCTTTCATTCAAAAGAACCAGAATCGGTCAAAAACTGGATTTTTGACGATATATTAAAGTTTGAGGTCGAAAAGGAATTGTGTGATTTTTTTTTAATACCAAGGGAAGGTTATTAAAATGCAAAAAGAAAAAGCAAACAAAATTTCAAATTATAAAAAAAATCAAAAATTTACAGTTCTATTGTGAAAATTTAAGATTTTTTACTAAAAACTGTCACAACAGACAAAAGAGAAAAAGCTAACAAAATTTTAAAGTCTTCTGATTCCCATATCTTAAATTGGGGAAATTTAAATATTTTTGAAGAAAAACTTTTTTTCTAAATTTGAGTATTTTACAAAAAAAACTCAAATAAAAGTAAAAAAGTAAATTAAAAAAAAAGTTTTTTTTTAAATTGCAGCTCTTTTGTGAAAATAAGAGTTTTTTTTTAACAAAAAAAAAACTCTAATGAAAGAGAAAAAGCTAACCAAATTTCGAAGTCTTCTGATTCCCGTGTCGTAAATTGAAAAGATTTGTGTATTTTAGAAAAATTTGGTATTTAGTGAAAATTTCAGAATTTTACAAAATAAAGGTAAAATATCGAATTTATCGAATTTATCGATAAACAACCTTGATGTTTTGGTTACAGTTGAAAAACATGGTTTTTGCAATTCCGTCGTGAAACTACTCACTTTTCCTGTCATTCTTGAACGACGAAATAACCTACTTTTCTGTAAAAAAATAACAGAATCGAAAAGCAACACTTTTCAAAATAAATGCTTAAAAGTTCTACTTTTCAGCACTCAAATGGGTGCTGAAAAGTTCTACTTTTCAGCTCTCAAATGGGTGCTGAAAAGTTGAACTTTTCAGCACTTGTTTCGAAAAGTAACACTCTTCAACATTTTTTTGATTTAAACGATTTATTGACAAAATACATGAAAATTTGACTTAAAATTTCATTTGAACCTCGTTGGATAAATGTACGACTCGTGCTGAAAAAATCCTCTTTTTGCAACTTGTTGCATAAACTACAATTATAGCATTCAAAATATTTCTAGAGTTTTTTAATAAGCTTACCGATTTTCCATGTTTTAAGGGCATTTTCAAATATCAAATGTGGGGACTTATTGTTGAAAAAAAAAACCAAATCTGGAGTTTTTTTTTAAAAGGTCCCAAAAAAAAAATTTCAGTTTTTGCTTTTTGGGTGTTTTTTAATACCCCTGACTCAAGGCGGTTTCAAAAACACCCAAAAAGCAAAAGCTGGAAATTTGGTTTATTGGACCTTTAAAAAAAAACTCCAGAAATATCAATTTAAAATTGCTGCTAGCAGCTTGTCAGTAATTCTTAGTATTTGTAAATATTTCTTATTAGTTTTGTGTAGATCAAAGTAGCTATTCTGGGAAATTTGAATTAATCCGTGACATATTTCCAGTAACCCTGGTAATTCCATACAGAATGGTCAGTAATCCTTGATGCTCTGCTTATTTTTGCAGCATTGATCTTTACTTTCACAGTGCCGTAAAGGACCTAATAAGCCTAACCAGCTATTCAAACGAGGTAAGAGTTTTCTAGTACATTGGGAATAATTTGAGCAGGAAAAGGAAAAAAATACAAACAAACCTTCGAAATAGTTTATAGATGGAAGACCGTTAGAGGAAGGAAGCACTTCTATTCATGAATGATTAATTATTGTACTTGTTTTACAATTGACAGTTAAAAAATATTTGCAGTTTTTCATGGGATCTGATCTAACAAAACAAAAAACTTACCATCTTTAACTCCGTTGACCAGCTGACCCAGCATCACCACCATCAGGCAGCCCACCTGGACCGTCACCGTCATCCTGGGGATCATCAAGTTCGCCATCCTCCGAAGCTTTCTGATCTTTCACAAAACACTAACTCTTTTTTCCTCTACTCTCTTTTTTCTTCCTTTTTTCCCCACAACTCACGCTGGCAGATGTTACATTTGCCAGCTGGAAGCTTCTTTTTTTTTTGCTCTCTCTCTCTCTCTCCGCCTTGCCTCCCTCACCTTACTTGGGGGCCGAAAATTTTCCAAACTTTTCCAGCTGTGCTCACGAGGATTACCATAACCTTAACACTTGCGCACGCTCCCACCACCCACCAGCAGCGAAAGGGAGCGAAAAAAGCTTACACATTTCCTCCCCGCCCTCGAACAACTTCTGCCCCCGAAAAGCTCAAACGTCACTCTCACTTTCGGTTCTCCTCCGGGGACACGAGCTTCCGAAGCTACTTTTGTTGCGAAACTTTTGAACCTCTTTTTTTTTTGCTTGGCTTGGCTCCGGAAAATGTCTACCTTTAATACTTTTTTTTCTTTCTTTTTGTTTTACAACAGGTGATTAAACTTCTACCTTTTCTCTTCTCTTACTAGCTTGTACTTGGTGGAAGTATTCGCGTCTATTTCACCGCTTTAGCAACTTTTTTTCCATTGTTGAGAAAACTGTTCCCCCAGGGTTTCCCTCAACTTTTACCGTTGAAGTGGATTATATTATTATAAATTATTCCGACAATACCATCAGTAGCAATTTCACGCTATGCTCAAGTCTCAAGTTCGCTTTTTTTTTTATTTTGAGGGATCTACCAAAGCTGACGATCCGTACAGGGTGGCTGTCGACGATTACGAGCCGCCGCGCCCGGGAGGGTCCACCGAAGTTGCCAGGGCAGTCATTTGCATCCGAGGGCGCCAGAGCCGCCCCTCGACGTCTGCTGCTGGCGTCGCTGGATTCGCAACGGAAAAGTTTTCCATAATACGTAACACCTGTAAATTGATAAACACAGAGCGAGCGGAGAAAAATTACGTTAGAAAAAAAGTTGGGAGCTGCAGAGCGGTATCGTGTTAAAAGGGGGAGCGAGGGGGAAAGGGGGACCAGACTGGCGGGGTCAAAATTTACATGGCGAGAAGTGGTGTTGAAAATTTGTTAATGTTTTGTTTTTTTTTTCGATAAATGTTTAGTGGTAAATTTGTAAAATGAACTTTGAAATCATCAATGGGACTTTAATCGCACCCTTTTAAATAATTTCAATAATTTAGTGTGATTAAGAGGCAGTATTTGTAAATTCTGCTCGGTTTGTTCTAGAGGTCGTATCGAGGTGCTCCGATTTGAATGAAACTTTCAGGGTTTGTTTGTCTATACATGAGATGAACTCATGCCAAATATGAGCCCTCTACGATAAAGGGAAGTGGGGTAAAACGGGCTTTGAAGTTTGAGGTCCAAAAAACATGAAAAATCATAAAATTGCTCGCATTTCCGTGAAATTTCACCAATTCCAACTCTCTTAGATGCATTCGAATGGTCTTTTGAAGCCCTTCAAAATGTGCTATAGACATCCAGGATTGGTTTGACTTTTTCTCATAGCTTTTGCGAATTACTGTAAAAAATTGATTTTTTCAAAACCTTAATATCTTTTTGCAACAGCCTCCAACACCCATACTCCCACAGGTCAAAAGTTAGGAAATTTCATGGACTATAAGCCTACGGTATTAACTTTTTGGCCAATCGCAGTTTTTCTCATAGTTTTACGATTTTTCTGAAACAAACATTTTACAACGTTGGTTTTTGCCCTGTAGACTTCCATAGCGGCACTTTTTGGTCTCAATGTTGCCATATTCGGAATCCTCAGGAAATTTTACATTAGATTGAGATGTTGGAGTTACGAATTTGATTAAGAACATAATTAAATAAAACATTTACGAAAAAAAGTTAGATTTTTCATACTCTGTGTTCAATACGTCAAATGCTGTATCAAGTAGGCAAATACCTGTTTTACCCATAATCCGACAAAATGCTAAATAATATTTTAATTAATTCTAAATGGCATTTTTTCCAATCAAATTCAAAATTCCAACACCTCAATCTAATGTAAAATTTTCTGAGGATTCCGAATATGTCAACATTGAGACCAAAATGTGCCGCTATGGAAGCCTACAGGGCAAAAATCAACGTTGTAAAATGTTTGTTATAGAAAAATCTTAAAACTATGAGAAAAACTGCGATTGGCCAAAAAGTTCATACCGTAGGCTTATAGTCCATGAAATTCCCTAACTTTTGACCTATGGGAGTATGGGTGTTGGAGGCTGTTGCCAAAAGTTATCAAGGTTTTTAAAAAAAAACAATTTTCAACAGTAATTTGCAAAAGCTATGAGAAAAAGTCAAACCAATCCTGGATGTCTATAGCACATTTTGAAAGGCTTCAAAAGACCATTCGAATGCATCTAAGAGATGCATCTAAGATGAAATTTTACGGAAATGGAGCAATTTTAAGATTTTTCATGTTTTTTGGACCTCAAACTTCAATGCCCGTTTTACCCCACTTCCCTCTTTCGTAGAGGGCTCATATTTAGCATGAGTTCATCTCATGTATAGACAAACAAACCCTGAAAGTTTCATCCAAATCGGAGCACCTCGATACGACCTGTTTCACATCGGTGAAAAACTCGCTCTTAATTATTATGTTTACTGTTTTTCGTAGAGTACTGTTTGTTTTTTTTTTCATCAAAGTATAAATATAAATAAATCTGCATTCATGTTAAGTAATATTAAAAGATTAAAATATAAATTAAGTTTCAAATCTCAAGCCAAATATTCCAATTAGAACCAACCAGAACGCAAGACGCTTAAATCTTTGTACCTTAATTTTTCCAAGTTTTACGTATTTTTCCAATCTATGTTCCAAAAATTCTGAATTTGTAAACAGTTTTTAATTACAAAACTTAACGTTACACAAAGCATAGCATCGCATAGCATTGGTGTCTACCCGTAGCTGCTACTTCGTTATTGACCAGGACCCCCAAACATTGCTCCGTGGACCACAGATGAAAAGTAGGAACCAATCATCACCCCTTCGCAATTTTCAAAGGTCCCTATCGTGCTGATCAATACCGACGCCGGCCACGACCAGTGGTAAGACACGGGGAAGTGGATGGGAATGTTAGCCGATACTTGAGTGATGGGACCGCCAAATCGACTGCGTCTCCGACAAAGTATCACATGAGTTTTGAGGGGTTAGTAAGATGGGTATGAGGTCAGGATTCACTGTGGTAGGTGATGCGACCATGAGCAATTTGTTTATCGGTTGAAATTTTAAAATCTTAGGCAGCCGGCTGCGGAAAGATACCTATCTAGGGATTTAAATATAGTATTAATTCGACCGCGATTCTCCAGAAATTCTCCGTCGGCGTGCCTTCCGATCAACGGTGATGTAGGAAGGGCTTCATTCATTAACATTATTTTATATCATAAGCCTTAAAACATATCCGTCGACGTGCCTTCCGATCCTCGATGATATTGGAAGGACTTAATCCAGCAATACGACTTGCTTATCTCAAAAAACAAAAATCGGATCGTTTCTATCGAAAAATATATAAAAAGAACAAAAACTCATCAGCCAACGAACGCGCGAACTAAAAAAAATGAAAAAAGAAGTAGAAGAAATCCAATCACCCCATGCACTCGAACAGCAACACAAAAGAGACGGAAAATAACACGAAAAAAAGGACTGCGCGTCCCCACAAGCACCGCACTACTCAAAACTTAACGTTACACAAAGCATTATACAAAGTTTACAATCGATTGTACAGTTTTTACAATCGATTTGAGTCAAAGTGTCAAAAGTAGTTTTGGTAAAATTTTGTAGTATTATGGAAGCAAACGAACTCAACATGGTTTTAAGACTTATTATTAAAATAATTTGAAACTTTTTATTTGTAAAAAAGCTACGATATCAACAATGAAGCAGATGAAGTTTTATATTTTCTGTATTTTACGTAGTAGGGCTAAAGTTTCGTTGTATTTAGGAAGAAAATACACTCAGAATGTTTTTGAAACTTATTATTTAGATGGTTTGAAACATTTTGACAGAATTTAGCAATGCTTTTACGATGAAGTTTCATCTTCAGGAATGTTTTTTTTCTATATTTTAATTTTTTTTGTAAATTTTTGTATTTTGGAAGAAAACACAATCCGAAGGTGTTTGAAATATATCATTTAAATGATTTGAAACATTTTTACGAAAGAAATCAATGATTTTAGCATGAAGCAGATGAAGTTTTGATGGAAAATTAAAAAAATTCGATTTATGCGTAGTTTTGATAATTTTTATTTAGGAAGAAATAATTTAAACTATGTTGTTTGATAATTTGAAACAATTCCATAACAACAATGATTTAACTATGACGCAGCTGAATTTCTAAAGGAATGTTTTAAACTTTTTGTATTTTACGTAGCTGTTTTTCAGAGAATAAATGAAATTCGAAATCACACAGTAAAAAAATCATGATAATATTTTATCTGGAAAGGGGTACATATTTTATTTCAGAAAAAATGTATAATTTCACCTCTGAAAATGTGTAATTTTACCACTTTTCTGGTATCATGCCAGAGGTAATATTCAACTTCCCAAAATAACATCTTCCAAATACATGACAAAAATATTGGTGTATAATTCCAAGGATTTTGATAACATTTAAGTAAATTTAGTGCTCATGAATTAATTAATTAATTAATTCATTCATTCATCAATTCATTTATTTATTCATTCATTCATTCATTCATTCAATCATTCATTCATTCATTAATTCATTCATTTACTCCAATACTCCAATTTTCCTTCACCGATTTGGGACAAACTTGGAGGGAACGTTCATATATAGATAGTGAACAAAAATCCCAAGTTTGATGCTGATTGGACCATCCCTCTATTATTGGAACCGATTTTCTCCAAAACTTTTGCAACTATTTGAACAAAATACTTTGTACAGGTTGCATTTTATAGAAAACTGTCCAAGGAAGTCAATAAAAATAAAATATTAACCCTTGTATGCCTCCTTATATTATATTTTGACGTTTTAAGTAAAAAAATCAGTTTTGACCAATTCCTTATATTTATATTTTGTTTATTTTATCACAATGGTGTTCCCTAAATAATTTTACATAAAAATCAATGTAGACCTCAAACTAAAATGAACTGTTGGCGAGATACAGCGATTTAACTGAAAAAAGTTTGATTATGCACAGCACTCGGAAGTAACGTCATGATTCGAAATCCGGACACTTAGTACCATATTATTTTCTTTTAAGCTGGCAAAAAATCATGTAACAAGTTGGAAATGTAGAAATATCATCAGGATTTAATATAAACAGTCAGTTTTAAGAGAATGCATGCAAAATATGTCTTTTCTAACAATTTTTCATCAGAATTTCAAAATTAAAATGACTTGTTGTGCTTCGAATCCCGGACACTGTTAAAAGCTGATTCGAAATCCGGACACTTTTGCTTCGAATTCCGGACACTCGATTTTGCTTATGAATCGCACAAATTTGGACTAAAATGTTAGATAATGGCATTCTTTAGGTCTCAAATAAGCTGTTAACATCAAAACAATCGATAGTTTATGTAACAAATTGCTAGAATTTAAGGAAATCAAAAACATAAATTTCTGCTCGGCTTTCCCGGTGCTCCGTGCGCCTATGAAATATTTCCGTTGAAATGTTTCGCAGTTTTGGTAAACATATAATTTTATTTTATTTAAATGTTTTGGCAATAACTATAGCGTTCAAACAAACTTTAAATCAAAGTTGATGTTAGAATTCATCAAAAAACACAGTTTTGACATTCATAATGCGAACTTATATCCAAATAATTGATAAAACAAGTTGAAGTGTCCGGGTTTCGAAGCGTCCGGGAATTCGAATCATGACGTTACATGGTGTACTTTTCAACAATGAGTGATGAATCCCGCATAGTTCGGTTTTTGGATGTGAGAAAATTATTTCGGATTTGAATTCATAGGACAGAGTGCTGGACAACATCAATTTTTTTCAGTGGAATCACTGTTTAGAGCCAATAGTTTATTTTAGTTTGAGGTTTACATTGATTACTGTATAAAATTGCCCGGGGAACACGATGGTGATGAAATAAACAAAATAAAAATATAAGGAATTAGTCAAAACTGGTTTTTTATACATAAAACGTCAAAATATAATATCAGGGGCCATTTAAGGGTTGAAATTTTATTATAATTGAATTCCTTGGACAATTTTCTATAAAATGCAACCTGTAGAAAGACATTTGCTCAAATAGTTGCAAAGTTATGATTAAAAGAAAACAATTTTTTTTAGAAAATCGTTAAAAAAGAGGGTGGTGCCAAAAATAGAGGGTTGGTCCAATAAACACCAAACTTGGGATTTCTGTTAACTTTCGATAGATGAACGTTCTCTCCAAGTTTGGTCTAAATCGGTTAAGGTCGAGTCCAAAAGTGTACCCAGTTGACCTGGAATGACGCATATAGCACCGTTTCTAAAATAAGGAATTTTTAAAGTGAACTTATGTTGGATAATTACAAATTTCAGGCCTGATTCAGTTTATTTAGGAGGTGCTCCTTAAAGAAATATTTTCAATTTGCAAAAATAAGTGAAATTTTGTCTCAATTTTAAACTTGCAAATAAAATAAATTAATAAACAATCTATTTTTTCATGTAACTTTTTTTAAAATTTAAATCATAATATTCAACTTTGATGAGGATACCAAACCGATTAGAAATCTGTTCAGTTTTGTTCCAGATTTAATTAAAAAAAACATTAATAAACCTTACAATGAAGTAATTTAGGTTAACGTAAATATTTTTCAATGGCATAAAATCAGAAACATAATTATAATTTAAATAACAAGCCATAGTTTCAATATTTGAATGAAAAAAAATGTTTTAAAATGCATTTTACCCTAGTTCAGTTGATTTGCAATCATAAAGTTTAAAAACTGTAAAATTTGATGAAAACAAAAATTGTAATGAAAAAAAATCGTTTTTTGCTAAAACTGTATCCAAACGCCGGTTAATGCATTGGAGGAAGGGGGAACAAATGCTTCTTTTATAAAAATTTTACTAGCTCCAATAAAAAATATAAAATTTTAAAATGTACTTTTTTATGATTTTTGAGCGTATCTATCTAATAACACCACGATCCTTTTCGCGCCAACCGTGTTCCATTGGGATTAGCCCCTCCAAAACCAAGTTACAAAATCCCACCAGCGAAAAAAGTAAGAGAAAAAAATTCAAGTCCTAAAACAGCACAAACCTCTCGAGTGGCTGACCGAGAAAAAAAACCAACTTAACTGCTGATCACTTTAACTCCTGGACACGGGAGGCTGAACTTCTTTCGGCACTCACCGAAACTCCCTTGAGGGGGATACCCGAAGAGTTAGCAAGACAGCCAGCGCACAGAAGGTCGATGAAGCAGCAGCAGCAGCGGCACAGATGACAGCCCGAAAAGGTTCACCGCACCCCGAAGGCACACCCGGGTTTGTGTTTGAAGCATTTGCATATTGGCCATATCGGCAATATCTAATTTAATCGATTTTTGCGTTTCTGTGGCCACGAAGGGATGAGCGAAAGTTGGGTAAAAGGATTATTGATTCGGCGAGCTGGGACAGGTTTGAATTTAAATTGCTGTTTTGTGAGCAGAAATGGATTAAGAGATAAGCTTGGGAAGATAAGCGAATGTTAACAAGATGAATGAAAAGAAAAATTCGCAATCGAAAACATGTGACGCAGGAGTAGGAAAATCTACCTCAATCATGTTGAAAGAAGGTGTAACGATACAAATCATTTCCACGCCTTTGAATAAATTACTTAATTAATTGCAAATGGCCCGTCCCCTAATACCTACAAAATAAAACAAGATCCCACGATAGCACGAAACGTAACCGGAAAAGTGATTTCTTTCCAAACAAGAAGAAAATGTGCGCCATTTCAGTCAGAAAAGCTTTTTTCCTCATGAAACAATTGCTAGCACCCAAAAAAAACCCCTCCATCGTTCCAGTGTGACGGTCGCGTGCTCGGGACATGGCGTTATTATAATTTTCTGTTTTATGCATATTTTTTACCCTCCACGTGGACGGCCGTCACCGCCACGGTTGAGAGCAAATTGAATCCATTCCGCAACGGTACGTGAAACAAAACGTGCGAAATGAAACTGTGACTACGTTTCTGCTGGTGCTGGGGAGGGACTCATGTAATGGGTTGTAGAAAAAAAAAATATCTACCTAGTGGGAGGAATGAATATTTACTTTTAGGAAAAAAAATACGGACCAGTTAAGAAAAAAAATGAGTTTTTAAAAACACATTAAAAAAACCAAAATTCAAATTAATTTGATAATAATAAAAAACACAAAAATCCAGACAGCTTCCTAAACAAAAAAAAAATCAACGGAATTCAAAGAAATGGAAAAGATTTGAAGTGGTTGTGAAAAAGTTCAGATCAAGATCTGGCTATCAATTTGAATCTTTTTGGAGAACAAGAGTAGAAGTCCAGAAGCCAAATTCAACGAGATTCAAAAAGGTTCAAAGAGATTCAAAGATATTCGAAAAGATTCAAAGATACTCTAAAAGATTCGAAGAGATTCAAAGAGATTCATAAAATTCAAAGAGATTTTAATTTAAAGTTTATTTTTTATAAAGAGATTTCAAGAGCCTGAAAAAGATTCAAATGGATTCTAAGAGATTTAAAGAAACTAGACATTGTAAGAATATCAGAGACATTCCAAGAGATTTATAGAAATACTTAGCGTTAAAAATTGTTTTAAATATTTAAAAGTGATAGGCTTAAAAAAATCTATTAAAAAAAACTTAAAAAATCAAATAAATTAAAAACGAATAACAAACTTGGATTTGAAGAGATAGCTTCAAAGAAATACTAGAAAAATAGTAAGATTAAATTGGCTTAAATCTTGACTTGAATCTATAAATAGATTTAAGCCAAAATTTTCGAAACGGTAAATTTAGTCTGTACAATCAACAACTGGCATGATACTGCCTCGGATTCGTTCAGCTGCACAGAAAAAAAATCATGATAATTTTACATCTAGGAAGGGGTACATCTTTTCTGTCAGAAAAATGTGTAATTTTACCTCAGAAATTGTGTAATTTTACCTTTGAAAATGTGTAATTTTACCACTTTTCTGGTGAAATGTCACTTTTTCAGTCCAAAATGTGGTAAATCTACATAATAAAATAGTTAATATGCAACCTTCATTGGGTTTTTAGCTATATGCGAGACATTGGCTATAATCATATGAAAAATCATCCAAACTTCATAAAATTACAGTATTTTAGAATCGGGATTGTTTCAGCTTCACAGAAAAAATCATGGTAATATTACATCTGGAAAGGGGTCAATCTTTTATGTCGGCAAAAATGTGTAATTTTACATCTGAAAATGTGTAATTTTACCACTTTTCTGGTGTAATGTCGCATTTTCAGTCTAAATTTAGGTAAAATTACATCATAAAAGAGCTCATATTCAGCCTTCCAAATTTACACAATTTTTTTCAGTGTATCCTTTGCAATTCAAATTTCATGATTTTTTTAAAACAAAAATACGATTTTTTCTGTATTTTTAAAATGTTTTTTCCCGAAAAAATAATAAAAACTATTGTTTCCACTAAACGAATATCAAATGATTGGGATTTTCCATACATTTCAAAAATTATAACACACATATTTTTTAAATACTCAAAGTATTCACAAAACTATTTTTTTTTTTCATAAAAATAAAAATAAAAATTTAAATTATTTTTTTTTCAAATATAGGTATCAAATGATAGAGTTTTTTTCATACATTTCGAAAGTGATAACACATATTTATGAAAATACTCAAAATTTTAACATAACCACGCAGTTTTTGAAAAATATTCAAAATTTATTTTTTTTACAGTATGGGTATCAAATGATCCGGATTTTTTTTATATATATTTCGATAGTTATAATATTTTTCTGTGAAACACTATAAAAATTTAAAAACTACGTAAGTTAAAAAAAAACAAATAATTTAAGTTTTTTACAACATGGGTATCAAATGATCGAGATTTTTCATACGTTTGAAAGGGATAACACATATTCATGAAAATACTCAATTTTTTCACAAAACCGCATAATTTCTGAAAAATATTAATAATTTTCTGTTTTTTACAACATGGGAATCAAATGATCAAAAAAATTTTTATACATTTCGAAAGCTATAGTATTTTTTTGTGAAACACTAAATTTTTTTTAACAAAACTACGTATTTTCTAAAAAAAATTACTAATTACTGAAGTTTTTTACAATGTGGGTATAAAATGATCGAGATTTTTTATACATTTTCAAAGTGATAACACATTCTTATGAAAATAATCAAAATTTACACAAAACCACGTAATTTCACGAAAAATAATCAAAATTTCAGTATTTTGTGATATGGGTATCAAATGATCGGGATTTTTCATACATTTCAAAGGTATTATTATTAATTTGTGAAACACTCATTTTTTTACAAAACTACGTATTTTCTAAGAAAAGACTAATAATTTAGGTTTTTTTGCAATATGGGTATCAACAGATCAGGATATACGTTTTGAAAGTTATAACACAAACTTTTAAAAATACTAAAAAATTTCACATAATTTTGTATTTACCAAAAAAAAACCAAAAAATTCTTTATTTTTATACAATAATTAGGAATTTTCATTTCGATAGGCATAATATTTTTTTGTGAAATACTAAAATTTTTCTCAATACTACGTGTTTTCGCAAAAATACTAAAAATTTAGAAAAAAAAAGTTACGGTACCCATATAATCAAAACTGAAATTTTAGATATATTTTCAATAGCATGTAGTTCTGCGAAAATTTTGAGCATTTTCAAAAGAGATTTGTGAGAAATGTATAAAAACTTCCTAATAATTTTATACCCATTTAAAAAAAAAACAGAAAATTTTGGTATTTTTTCTTAAAGACGTAGTTTTGTGTAAATGTTGTTAGTATCAAAATGAATGAAAAAATCTCCGATCATTTGATAACCATATTGTAAAAAACTGAAATTTTTAGAATTTTTTCTACAATATGTTGTTTTGTGAAAATTTTGAGTATTGTCGAAAAAAATGCTTTCGAATGTTTGGAAAAATTTCGATCGTTTGATACCCATATTGTAAGAAACTGATTTTTTTTTGTATTTTTCCGACAATACGTGGATTTGTGAAAATTTAAGTATGTTCAAAAATATGTGTTATAACTTTCAAAATGTATGAAGAAATCCCGACCATTTGCTACCCATATAGCAAAATCAATTATATTATGTTTAGATGTCTAAAAATTTTCAAAAAAAGTTTCAATTCTATATAAAGCTAGTAATTTTTCACGGCAGAAAATTTAAATTTCGCGGAATGCGAAATTCGCGGAAAACATCAACATTTTATTATTTTTTATACCTGTTTCAAATAAATCCAAAAATGTGTTAATTCAGTAAAATTGCGTACAAGAAAATTACCAAACAAACTTGCACAAATTATTCACGCGCCAAAATTTTTGTGGGCCTGATTTTGTAGATTTTACAGAATTTTCACCTGAATATACGATTAAGCTATTCTAAACTCACTGAAATTTTGTAATTGGTTTTGGCTAGAACTGTCACAAAGCAACGCAACTGGTACGTAAATGTCCAATTTTGAAGCTTTACGGTTCTCTTAAACGGTTGCCCTTTTCAGACTACAGTCTCGATTTGCCCCAGTTGACGGTTTTTTATTAATTCAAGAAAATTATTGAAACATGATCTGAAAAAATATCAAAACATTTAAATATTTTAATGAATTTTCTTCACGTAATTTGGTTCTTGTTATTTTACTAAATTTTACATAAATTTGAAATCAAAATAGCTTTTGATGCTTAATTTTTTATTTCATTCGAGTTTTGAAAGACATTATTCAGATCCTTTTCGAAATTTTCGCAAAAAAATCAGAGAGAAGAAATGGTGCACGTGTCATGATATGCTTGAAAAATATATTATTATTTATAAAATTTTATATGTGCATTCCACGTGTCGTAATTTATTATATTGAACATTTTTTTTTTTTTTCAAGAAATGCCGCTGAATTTTTAAATGCACGTTTTGTTTTTTAAACAGCTGCTACCAAATGGCTTGTGATTTTTTTGAATTGATTAAGCTAACTTAAATTGATTGGAAGCAATTTGTTAATTCAATATTTTGAATTTCACAGCATTCACAAATTTTCACAAACGTGGCTACCGTGAAATCGTGAAAAATCACGAGCTGTGTCAATAGAACCTACATTTTTTTAGAAAGATAAAAGATGTTAAAAAATGCATTTTCAACATATAAAATTCATTAATATAACAATAAAATAGAAGAAGTTAAGTTTTTTTTTGTAAAAAAAAGTAGCTCAAACGAATCTTCAAAAAAGTCAAACTGAAAAAAGGTGCAGTGGTAATGCTACAAAGACTCAAAAACAAGTCTGCTACCAGCCTTTTTCTCAGAACTCACAATTTATCCAATCACAACGCAGCCTTTTTTCCCAAGAAACCCCAAAAATAAAGTTTAAAATTATTCCCACACCAGGTAGCGCGCCACCAGCGACAGTGTTTGGGCTGAAACACGGAGAAACGAGCTAGCAAATTACCTCTCCGACAGTGCGACGTTTTTTTTGTAGTGGTGGTCCCAACCAAACCTCCCTCCGGAGTGGGTGGTAATCCAGGCGGAAAATATGAATTCTCGCTGGAATTGGACTAAAACAAGCTCAGCAAAAAGAGAGAGAGAAAAAAAAGATGAACAGAAAAAGCACCCAGGCGGTCTCTATTTGCATAGGAAAACCGCACCGAAGCAGTCAGTGTCTGGCTAGAAATGGAGCACACACAAAAAATATAACGAGAAAAATGGGTACATTTGCAAGGGCTGCAGCAAAAAAAAAAACAGAGGGGGAAAGCCTGAAACGTTGCACAGTTTTGAGGGAGCGTGTGAAAGTGACACGTGGGACGAACTTGGAGGGGACAAATTTGTTTTTTCGATGTTTTCAATTGTTCAATTTACTCGAGTGTGGAGTGTGGTTTACGTCATGTTGATAAATTTTGTTGAGTCGAGAAGGGCGCAAGTGAAAATAAACTAAATTGATACAAATTTTGCTATTTCTTAAAGCCAATGTATCAGATTGTCAAAGAGACTCTTTGGTATTTAGGATCCTAGAAGGAAATTCGAAGTTCAATCTAAAAGTTTTTTTTCCTGATCTACAATTGTATATGGCACTGTACCTTTTTAAGCATTAAATTAACATTTTTTGAGATTCGACTCCTGAGATCATATTTTGAAAAGTGCGAAGTTCAGATATTCTTTAAAAAAAAAAAAAATGCTGAATTATTTATGTATTCTCCTATTTTTCTTATTATCAATTCTACATTTTGTGTAAGACAAATCCGAAATGGCGATGATTTTTTATTCAGTTTATCACAGTTGACAAGATTGTGATAAAATGCATCAGTTTTACAATTAATCAATTGTTTAAAAATACGAACTTTTTCACGTACGCCCTTCTAAAATAATTCGAGCTAAAATTATTTCAAATGTGCAACTCTCAACCAAAACCGAAGATGGATTTAATTCATATTTTTTATTATCCTTATTTTTTTTTTTTTTTGGTGAGAAGCCATTTTGTGTCATTTTTTTCCCAAACACAAAAATGGAACGTAAATATTTGAAAATCTTTATCATTTGAAGAAATTATATGATCGATTTGGTGTTTTCGGCAATGCTGTAGGTATTGATGAGGACTAGGCTTACAAGCTAAACATGCAATTTTTACGAGGAATCCAAAAATACAAAATTTAACGGAAATTTCGTGGAGCGTAAAAAATGCTAAAATAACCTTTTTGCAATTCCACTGTGAAACTGTAAACTTTTCCTGCCCTTCTGGAGAAACGAAATGGCCTACTTTTCCCTACCAAAAATAACAGAATGGAAAATTAATACCTTTCAATAACAGTGCTGAAAAGTTCTACTTTTCAGCACTGAAATGGGTGCTGAAAAGTTGAACTTTTCAGCACTAGTATCGAAAAGTAACATTTTTCAATATTGTTTTGCTTTGAACGATGAATTTACCAAACACATGAATGTTTGACATAAAATTCCATTAAATTAGCGTTTTTTAGGAATTGCAAAAAATGTTGTAAGCAATTCGTTGCAAAACTTGATTTTTTCAGCACTCGTCGTATTTATCCAACTCTGTAAACCTCGTTGGATAAATGTACAACTCGTGCTGAAAAAATCCTCTTTTTGCAACTTGTTGCATAAACTACTATTTAAATCTTATGTTAAAAAACGAAATGATTTTTGTATTCTCAATTAAATATTAAACATCTATACTAAGTGAATTTTCAAATGAAAATTTTTGAGATATCACGGGACCATTAAAATGTGTTTTTTTTTTTCAAATTTCGTCTATGTATGTTATGTGTCGTGTAATATAACAGAAATGAACTATTTTTTAAAATTTAACTATTGAGCAGTTCTCTCAGATTTCGTTCATTCCATTTTATTTGTATTTTTTAATCCGACTTGTTTGGTGCCTTCGATATACCCAAAGAAGCCATTTTGCATCATTAAATTTTTCATATAATTTTCCATACAAATTTGGCAGCTGTCCAAACAAAAATGATTTATGAAAATTCAAAAATCTGTATCTTTTGAAGGAATTTTTTGATCGTTTTGGTGTCTTCGGCAAAGTTGTAGGTATGGATATGGACTACACTGAAAAAAATGATACAGGGTTAAACAAATTTGGTGATTTTTTATTAAACTTTTTGTCACTAAAACTTGATTTGCAAAAAACACTATTTTTAATTTTTTTTTTATACGTTTTAGAGGACATTAAATGCCAACTTATCAGAAATTCCCAGGTTGTGCAAAAAATCTTTGACCGAGTTATGAATTTTTTAATCAATACTGATTTTTTCTAAAAAAAAATAAAATTGTTTTTCACCAAGACAAACATTTCCAAAAGGGCGTAATATTGAGTTTTAGCCCTTTTAAAATGTTAGTCTTGATTTAAAATTTTTGAAAGTATTTTTTTCGAAAAGATCGAAAAATTTTACGAATGTTTCATATTTTAACATTGTAAATCGAACCATTAGTTGCTGAGATATCGACATTAGAAAATAGTGGGCTGTTAGGGTGAGACTTAGAAAACATCAATTTTCCTGTTTTAAAACACTTGCATGGCAATATCTTAGCAACTAAGGGTCGTATCAACAAAGTTCTACAAAGCAAAATATAGAGAATTTTCTCAGCTTTCCAAAAATATTTTTTTTAAAGTGAGCAAACATGTGCACTTATTTTTAAAAAAATGAAAAACTGCGATTATTTTCAAAAAAGTAACTCAAAAATGGATTTAACTTGAAAACGGTTATCAAAATTTCACTGAAGTACTTTTTGATTGCAAATTTGATTTTACATCGAAAAATGAAGTTGAAAATTTTTTACGACCAATATTTCGATTTTTTGAAAAAATCAGTATTGATTAAAAAAATCATAATTCGGTCAAAGATTTTTTGTACAACTTAGAAATTTCAGAAAAGTTGGAATTTGATGTCCTCTAAAACATATCAAAAAAAAAAAAAAATAGCGTTTTTTTGCAAATCAAGTTTTAGTGACAAAAAGTTTAATAAAAAAATACCAAAAATATTTTTACCGTGTATCATTTTTTTCCAGTGTAGTTCATATCCATACCTACAACTTTGCCGAAGACACCAAATCGATCAAAAAATTCCTCCAAAAGATACAGATTTTTGAATTTTCATACATCATTTTTGTAGGGACAGCTGCCAAATTTGTATGGAAAATTATATGGAGAATTATTATATAATTATGCAAAATGGCTTTTTTGGGCATACCGAAGGCACCAAAAAAGTTTCAGTCAGATTTAAAAATACAAAAATTAAAAATCCAAAAAAAATACCGATTTCGTGGAGAATTGCTCTATTATTTAAAGCATTAAGCAATTTTATTTTGAATAAACCAAGATAAATATTCAAATTCTTCTTCATATATGATACAATTTTAAATAAATTGATATTGCACAAATTTTTTCTTGCACATATATTTTGTTTAACGGAAAAATGGTAAAAAAAAACTTTTTCAAACTGTACATTGAAATTTCTAAAAGTAAAAAATAAGTAAAGCTAAAAGTAACAAGAAATGCAGAAAAATTAGATTTCAGTTAATTGCACTTAAATTTTTACAAAACATTTCAAAGTATTTCGAAAAAATACTCATTTGTCCCTGAAGATGAACAGATAACTAAATATCGAATTTGAAGCATTTTTATTTAATTTTATGAAAAAAAAAGAATCCAAGTACCCAGTTCATTTTTATAATAACATACAATAAATCAATAAACCCTTTTAAAAAAAAATTTCGGAATGTATTAAAAATTTTAAAAAATCCTCAATTTGCCATTATACAGCAATTCCCCACGAAAACAGCATGGAAAAAAACAAAACTGCTCGGATCGGGTTCAAAATTTTTCTGGGGGTTCCGTGGCCGAAATAATTAGACCCGTATTTTTTTGTTTGGCCATTAGGGTGACCTATGCCGTGTTAGGGTGGTCTGAAAAATGGCCATTTTCTTCGATTTTCGCAAAAACCACTTTTTTTTGAAAAATCACAACCCCTCACCATTTCAACCGATTTCAACTGTCTTACACGCAAATGAAAGGTGATAAATTGGCCTTTCAATGAAAAAATAGTAAAAAGTTTGGAAAATCTAGCCTAACATATGAAAAGTGCGTATGAAACTTTAAAATGCCGTTTTGACGGTGTCTAGACCAAAGAACCTATGTCTGAAAATATTTTTATCGGATTCCCCGGACATTTTTACATAACATACTAAAAAATGGGAGGAGTTCATTAACATTACAGGATTCCGAGATATGATTTTTTGAAAATAAAATCCGTGTTTTTCGTCGTGCCACGCGCAAAAACCGTAAAATGACGGAATCGGCAAAAAATCAACTTTTTCACTAAAACTGCGATAACTTTAAAATTTCAGCGATGACCTTTACATGTCTGGGTACCAAAAGTTGCGTCTTTTATTGCGCAATTCCCAGTAACTTGGACTTCGCACTAATTTATTGCTATCGATCGCACTATTGCGACTTGTCAGATTGGCTTGAGAATTTTAAAATTTCCTGGAAAATGATCAATGCGAGCCGAGGTTACTCGCTTGATTTTTAGCTGTCAATTGCAATTTTGAAGTGCAGATGTCCAGTTTGGTGGAAAATGCGACTGTAAATATAAATAAACAACAACTGGTTGCCTAGTTTTTCAAACTCTTGTTGTAAAAAGTGCGAGAAAAAAGTGCGGACCAAATCCAAGTTACAGTGCAAGGATCAATAATTACAAAAATTTTGGTACCCAAACATGTAAAGGTCATCGCTGAAATTTTAAATTTATCGCAGTTTTAGTGAAAAAAGTTGATATTTTTCCGATTTCGTCATTTTCCGGTTTTTGTGCGCGGCGCGTCAAAAAACACTGATTTTATTTTCAAAAAATCATATCTCGGAATCCTGTTTATGAACTCCTCCCATTTTTTAGTATGTTATGTAAAAATGTCTGGGGAATCCGATAAAATATTTCCAGACACCGTCAAAACGGCATTTTAAGGTTTCATACGCACTTTTCATATGTAAGGTTAGATTTTGCAAACTTTTTACTATTTTTCATTGAAAGGCCAACTTATTACCTTTCATTTGAGTGTAAGACAGTTGAAATCGGTTGAAATGGCGAGGAGTTATGATTTTTCGAAAAAAGTGGTTTTTGCGAAAATCGAAGAAAATGGCCATTTTTCAGACCACCCTAGCACGGCATAGGTCACCCTAATGGCCAAACAAAAAAATACGGGTCTAATTATTTCGGCCAGGGAACCCCCAGAAAAATTTTGAACCCGATCCGAGCACTTTTGTTTTTTTCCATGCTGTTTTCGTGGGGAATTGCTGTATAATTTTAAAATTAAAAATAAAATAATTTTTTTAATGAACATTTATATTTTTAGCATTACTCATCAACTTTACACTTTTAACCTTTGTGGTTAATTGTTAAAATTGTTATTTTTTATAAATTGATTTCCTAAAATCCTTGAATTTCACGCTGTCTGAAAAATCATGAAAATTTACTAACTCAAATGAGGACTATTCAGTTTAAAATTGGTACACAAAAAAAAACTTCCAATTTTCTAAAAAAAATCACTTTCGCAAAACACATAATAATTTTGATTTAATTTATTCGATTTGTTTAAGGGGACAAAACCCGCAATTTTTATGGCTATGAATTTTTGAAAAAAAATCAAATGTCCTAAGGAATGTGTTGATTTCAGTTTTTAATGTAAAATAAAATTTACAATCGATAAGTACTTTTC
This sequence comes from Culex quinquefasciatus, assembly GCF_015732765.1. NCBI lineage: Eukaryota > Metazoa > Arthropoda > Insecta > Diptera > Culicidae > Culex > Culex quinquefasciatus. The sequence continues at coordinate 9,188,255 of NC_051861.1, forward strand.
AAATTTGTTGATGAAGTGCATCATTCGCTAGTTATTTTTAGTCTCATCCGAACAACCATTTTTTAATTATAATAAGTTCAGAAACTAATTGTCAGACTTATAATGTGATAAAATAAACATTTCTGAAATTTTCTAATCTTTCAAAAATAAATATTTTTCTGGAAATTTGGAGCTTAAGACTAACATTTCAACAAGACCTTTCATTTTCAATATTACGCCCTGTTTAAATGTTATAAACCAAACTTTTATAAAAAAAATCAACATTGGATTTATTTTAGATAACAAAACTGTCATATTTTGAGTTGTAGTACAAGTTGGTCAAAATTCATTTGGATTTTTTGCAATTTAAAAAAAAATAATTGATAATTATGTATTCCATTAAATGTGGATAAAGTCAAAAAATGCCCTACAGCATTTATGTTGGACCATATCAAATGTTTGCACTGGTTTCAAACACTTGAATTAACCCGTAATCTAATCTAATCTAATCTAATCAGACCCTAGCGCAGCCAATCTTTCGAAGGGATCCTGGAGAGTGCCTTAGGTTAGATGACGCCTAGCACTCTTCTTGTCATTTATTAACATTTGCAGTGCGCCATTGCATTAGAATGCATTGAAACATCACAAGCGTTAAAGCGGCCAGGCCTACTGCGTTAAGCCGTATCGCAGAGATGATCCGTAATTGGGTTGAGTTTGAGTACTGAGTGTTCGAACAACAACACAATTCTGAATCGACAGGGGAGGAAGAAGCGTGGGGACACACCACCATACGCTCCGAGATTTTGGTTGTATTCGTTGGGAGCACCATGCTAAGAAGGTTTGGTACTCCGGGACCCTCTGGGATGGGACATTGTATTTCCACGAATGCCCTGGACACTATTTGCCGTGGTTATAGCGCCACAACTCGCTCTCTGTAATAGTATTCCTAATTCCAGTCCTAGCTTACCAAGTCGTCATGGCCTAGTGGTTAGCATTTTTGCTAACCAACCCAAAGGACGGGGGATCGAATCCCGCCTCGAGCGACTTTGATTTTTCGTTCATATTCATCATTTCAAATTCAGTGTACTAAACTTTCTCGTTGGGAGCAGATGGGTATCGAACCCAGAATCATTCGCTTACAAAGCGAACACCGTAACCAGTCAGCCACGGCCGCTCCCCTAAACACTTGAATTAACCCGTAATAGTTAAAATTTTATATTTTTTCAAATTTCATGTTTTGACTGTGAAAATTGGGCGCATATTTGATTAAGCATTGCTCGATATCGGAAGTTATGAAAAGGGGTCATTCATAAACCGCGTGGGCACTTAAGGGGGGGGGGGGGGGAGAGGGGGGGTTGGCGATTGCCCACGCTCCATACAAAAAAAAAATGGAATGAAAAAATTGTGAACGAGGGCGGGGTTGAGATTCCTCAAAAAAACTTCACGTAGTTTATGGATAGTCCCAGGGTACTTTACGATTGCAAATTTTGGTTTACATCAAGTAAAGAAAACCTTTTTTAACGATTTTTTCGATTAATTGTCAGCACTGTCAAATTAATTTTGTTCATCTTGTCTCATAGCTTTGAAGGTGCCATTTTAGACTCGTAAAATAATTAAAAAAATAACGGTTTTCAATTATTTAAAATTCAACTGTTTTTAAATATATTTTACTAAAATTTTTAAATACATTTTACTAAATTTTTTGTTATGAAAAGAGAGAAGTGATTCAAAAAGGTTATTATTATATTTATCTGTTTTGAGAGTAACAATGGCGAAATTTCTGGGAATTTTGTGTTGATGTCCATTATTGAACTTATGTGTTCACACCTATTTAGATTTCCGAAGCATTCTGGGATGATGCTACAACAATTGATTTTAGGTTTGATGTTACTATCAATTCCCATCAAATTTGATATATATAAAGCTCAATCAGTCAAAAATTCAATTTCTTCGCTCACTGAACCGTTCACAGCCCACATTTGCGACTATTTATATCAGGACACTCGTACAAAATAAGGTCACAACTGTACAGTGTGGTGTGTGGGTGGTAATGGCCTCCTCCACGCTCAGAACCCAGAACGGTGAAGCTGCGCAGGGAGGGAGGGAGGGGGGGGGGGAATGTTTCACTTCTTTTGTTTCCAATTATTTCTTTCATTCCTGGGCCCGGGATTTGTTTTTCTCATTCGCATTTCCCCGTCCAAAAAAAAGGAGCTTTTTGTGTGGTCGGAACACGACAACGGTTCTCTCTCTCTCTCTTCAACGAAACAAAAAAAAAAAGGAACGGAAAAATGATCGCATTGTTTGCTTTTTCCTTCTGTGCATTGCATTGTAGTATTGGAGGTATTATGTCCCACTCTCAACTTCGTCCCTCCCACGACTGCGACGAGCTGAAAACAATGGGTGCCAGGTATTTCGTCTCGTGGCTTCGGATTTCGCCGAGATTTTTCGTTCATTTTTTTTTTTCGTTCGATGAATGGGAAACCCCGGCAACAGCGGTATGAAAGCTTGCTGTCGAGCTTTAATTTTCCGGTGGAACAACTTTGGGTTTTCGTTTTTTTTTTTTGGTTTGCTCTCTTTCGAACCGATAGACAATGGCGGTGGGTGGTTGCTAATTAGCAGCTGTGGGAACTCTCAAGCTTTAATTTGTTGTGGCACTGGATTGATCAATGACATTTTCGGGGATTGTATTTATTTTGTTTGATGTTCTTTTCAAACAATTAAACGTAATTTTAATAGAGGGCAAAAGTGCTCTTGTCAATCTGATCAGAGGTACAAACTCCAATCGATGCCTCTCCCAACGCGATCAAATCAACGTGATGCCATTTCGACTTCATTCATCACGTTCCAGCTCATTCATCAATCGTCTTCTGCGGTCTCCGGCTTAAAGTCCCTGCTAATCCCGACCTGCCAGCACGAGGATCCGCAACGATTTTCACGTTGTCGTCACCGAGCGAGCGAAGAGCGGAGAAGAGGAGGGAGGGGGGAGACTTTTCCACCAGTCATTTGACTAATGAAAGGTCGATTTTTCTTCCTCGTTCAATGCGCACAAGGAGAAGCGATGAGGACCCCTCAGAAAAACCACGGAACTTCATTAGGTCGCCTCGGCGAGGCTCACCCCTGAGGCTGTGAGACTAGACTGTGGGAAATTTCCATCCGTTTTTTTACGAGTCCTCTGGGGTAATTAAACTTTACCCGCTGTTTTTTATTTGTGCTCTGGATTAATTGTAAAAAGTTTAACTCTAGACGGTAGATCCGCTTAAATTCGGTCAAATTAGAGAGATAGCTTGAGCTTGAGATTTTCAACGTTTGCCTCGTTTGTGCTTCAAAAATTGGTTTATTTACTTGACCCTCACAAATTATGGAATTATATTAGGTGAAATGATACATTTTCTTGAAATTGTATGATTTTTTACATGAAGTCAAGCTATTAGTGAATTATTTGTTTTTGCAAAATATTTAAAGGAACCAAGATTAATAAATTCAAAATTTCCAAGGAATTCCCAGGTTAACGTGCCACATTTGAATGAAAAAAGTGTTGAAAAATTGCAATAAACACCTATCCAGTTGTTTTAAATTTTGCAATCATTAGTTTCCAAAATACCTAAGTATTCAAGAAAATTTATTTTTTCTGCCAAAAATAAACTTTTTGCGGTGCTGTACATTGGAATTTCATAAAAAATTAAAATATTTTAAATCCAGCACAAACATGCTAAATATTTTTTTGCCCCTTGATTTTTTGGACCAATTTTGAAGGGAGTGGAGTGGGGGGGAGGGGCGACATAAACTAAGAAAAATATTTGCAACGGCCTAACTTTTGATTGAATTTTCTGATCAATTTGGTGTCTTCGGCAAAGATGTAGGTATTGTTGCAGACTATTGAGAAAAAATAGGTACACGGATTTTTTTGCCGACTTTTAAATATATTTTTTTTCACAAAGACTCAACTTCCCAAATTACACATTTTTTTGATTTTTGAAAGTTTTTGATATGATATGTAAATAAATGAAATTTATTATGATTTGTTAAAAAAAAAAACAGACTTTTCTTTTGAAATATTGAATAGTTTCCTACGATTTCTCAATTTTCTTGATGATTTCAAATTTTTGATTTTGATTTGAAATTGGATTTGGAAGCATTTTTTTTAACAATTTTATATTTTTGCTTTTCTTACTAAAGAAAGGTATAGGTTTTACTTTATGGCTGGACATGATTTTCATCTTCGTAAATATGACGATGCAGCATGAATTTCAATTGAAAAAATCGCTAAAAAATCCCTTTGCATCGATTTAATAGTTAGGACTCAACTATGAAATTATTAAAATTATCTATTTGTAAACATTTTTACAATTAAAGCTTTATCTGAAACTTAATAATTATTTTTATTGAAGAGATCACAAAATTTCCGATATATCGTCAATAGAAAATTAAAGGCTAATTAGGTGAAACTTAGAAAAAATCATTACCATCAATTCGAATTCTTTGTTAGGTCGTATTTATTTAACAATATAAATATTTAAAAACGATCGATTTTTTTTCATATATATATATATAAAGCTATGCTTTTGAAGTCAGATTTTTCTTGGGATCTATTGTGAACATAAGAGACAGATTAAAAAAGGATAGAAAACTAGCAACAATATTTAAGAAACAAAACTTTTTCATTTTTCGAATCTATTTTTAAATGAAAAAAAGTCTCTCAAATAATCCAACGATTTTTATAAAATACATAAAAACTTAATAAATATTTTAAGAAGTAGTATTTCTGTTATGAACCAATAATATTTGAAAGAAATTTACAGAAACACAAAATAAAACTAAACTTCCAAAATATTTTATACTTCGAATTTTATTTTTGGATGAACTGGTCATGTTTGAAAGAATGGAAAAACTCACAAAAATACTACGACAAATAAGAAAAGATTGCTTTAAAAAAAAAATAATAACTTGAAAAATATGATAGAAGTCAAATTTTTTTTGAAGAACTGCTCATGTTTGAAAGAATGGAAATCTTCTCAAAAAATGGTTTGGAAGTTGTTCTGTCAATGAGCATTATTCTAGGATTTCGGTCATTTGATTTTTTTTTTGTATTTTTTGATCCGACTGAAACTTTTTTGGTGCCTTCGGTATGCCTAAAGAAGCCATTATGCATCATTAGTTTGTCCATATAATTTTCCATACAAATTTGGCAGCTGTCCATACAAAAACGATGTATGAAAATTCAAAAATCTGTATCTTTTGAAGGAATTTTTTGATCGAGTTGGTGTCTTCGGCAAAGTTGTAGGTTTGGATACGGACTACACTGGAAAAAATGATACATGGTAAAAAAAATTGTTGATTCTTTTATTTAACTTTTTATCACTAAAACTTGATTTACAAAAAAAAACAATATTTAAAATTTTTTGATATGTTTTAGAGGACATAAAAAGCCAACTTTTCAGAAATTTCAAGGTTGTGCAAAAAATCATTGACCGAGTTATGAATTTTTTAATCAATACTGATTTTTTCAAAAAAACAAAATTTTGGTCGCAAAAATTTTTTATCTTCATTTTTCGATGTAAAATTGAATTTGCAATCAAAAAGTACTTCAGTGAAATTTTGATAAAGTGCACCGTTTTAAAGTTATAGCCATTTTTATGTGACTTTTTTGAAAATAGTCGCAGTTTTAATTTTTTTTAAAGTAGTGCACATGTTTGCCCACTTTTGAAAAAAATATTTTTGAAAAGCTGAGAAAATTCTCTATATTTTGCATTTTTGAACTTTGTTGATACGACCCTTAGTTGCTGAGATATTGCCATGCAAAGGTTGAAAAACTTGAAAATTGATGTTTTCTAAGTCCCACCCAAACAACACACCATTTTCTAATGTCGATATCTCAGCAAATAATGGTCCGATTTTCAATGTAAAAATATGAAACATTCGTGAATTTTTTCGATCTTTTCGAAAAAAATATTTTCAAAATTTTCAAAATAGCTATAACTTGAAAACGGTGCACTTTATCAAAATTTCACTATTGTACTTTTTGATTGCAAATTCAATTTTAAATCGAAAAATGAAGATAAAAAATTTTTAAGACCAAAATTTAGATTTTTTGAAAAAATCAGTATTGATTAAAAAATTCATAACTCGGTCAATGATTTTTTGCACAACCTTGAAATTTCTGAAAAGTTGGCATTTTATGTCCTCTAATACATATCAAAAAATTAAAAATAGTGTTTTTTTTTGTAAATCAAGTTTTAGTGATAAAAAGTTAAATAAAAAAATCAACAATTTTTTTACCGTGTATCATTTTTTCCAGTGTAGTCCGTATCCAAACCTACAACTTTGCCGAAGACACCAACTCGATCAAAAAATTCCTTCAAAAGATACAGATTTTTGAATTTTCATATATCAATTTTGTATGGACAGCTGCTAAATTTGTATGGAAAATTATATGGACAAACTAATGATGCAAAATGGCTTCTTTGGACATACCGAAGGCACCAAAAAAGTTTCAGTTGGATTAAAAAATACAAAAAATAAATTGACGAAAAAAGATCGATTCCGTAGAGAACTGCTCCTATATGAAAAAAGATCATCACAAAACGGATAAACCAAGGATAAACAAAATTTTAAACATTTTTAGAATTTTTGAGAAGTTTATAATTATAATTATTTGTTTATTTTTTTCAATTCGACGTTTTGTCATTTCAACTTTTTGTCGCACATCCAATTTCAAACATAAGAAATGTAAGAATAAAAATTCATCCAAACTAAAAAAGTAAATGTCAGTTTGCGAAATCCTAGAAAACCACTTGCTTTAAAAAAAACTATTTCTGAGTAAAACAAAGAAAAAACCATTTAATACAATATGTTTGAATATGTTTGAAAACAAGTTGCTCATGTTCGAAAAAACGAAAAAAAAAATAGGCAACAAGTTGAATTCAACAAATTAAGAAAACATCCCTTGATTTGATATTTTTTGATAAACTTCTGTTTACCCGCTTGAATATCAAGATCAAGATCAAAAAATTATCGAAAAGTTGAACTTTTCAGCACAAGTAGATGCAGAAATAAATGTGTAACTTACGTGTGCTTTACGTAACATTTTTTTAATTCAGTTGACAAAAAGTTTCTATACTGACAATTTTCTCTATGACCAATTCAGGGATGGAATAATCACAGAAAAAATCTCTTTCTCTTGTGAAAAGTTCACCCGCGAAAAAGAGAGGAGGTGAAACAGGCAAAAGAAAATCGCGCTCGAACATTTCGGAAAAAATCAATCAGTTGAAGAGTTTTTGAGAATCTCACAAAAAGGATATTTTTTCAAACAGAAACAATTTAAAATAAAAAAGGCTTAATTTGTTATCCAAATTGCGTTCCATTTTCGTGTCATACAAAAATGAAAAAAAAAACAAGTGACTTTTTTCTTACCAAGTAAAATTAAAAAGAGTGGAAATATAGCTATTTTTACATTCTCGATTTGTTTAACGATTGTTAAGAAACAGACTCTGAAATAATAAAAAAAAACAGGAATATTCGGATTTTAATGTCATCAAAATAGCAATTATGTAAACAAAAGTGTGATCCTCAATGGTCATACAGAACGATCAATCAATGTCAACCAAATGAAAAAAAAAAAAAAAACAGAAAATGATTATATAAAGATTATCAATCTTACTTATAATTATGATTCGACAAAGAAGAAACCGCTGATTTTATCTTATTTGCTAATATTTAAGGCAATCCTCTCAGACAAAAAAAATGAATCTCGCCAAATTGTTCACCTTTAAAAAGTGGCACTTTAAAAGGTTCTCCTTTTAAGATTCATAGTATGACCCAAAAAAACGGAAACGAAGATTCACCGATAAAGCATAGCCCAGAATCCGGAAGAAAAAATACGCCCAAGAAAAACGAAAATAAAAACTTTCTTCACAACTTTACGTTCACCCCGACGAATGCCGGTGACGGTTCCCAGACTCTGCTGGAAAGTTTCGTTTGGCCTGGAGGTCCTCAGCAGGAAGGAAATTTACGGTGGCGGGGGGAGGAGAACTTTTTTGACATTACACTAATTAATGGAAAACCTGCAAAACTGGGTTTTATTTGCACACTGAATGAAAAAAAAATATAATCTTTTACCTTTTCGTTGATTTCAACATTTTCAACTGTAAAAAAACAATCACAAAAATTTCAACCACAACGATTCTTTAAAACAAACAGAACCAAAAATTCAGCGTGGATGCCAAAGCAGCAAGGACATTTAATTTAAAACCCAGGACCAAAAATCCCTCGCCCAGCTTCCGGTAACCGCATAGCGCTACCCCACCGTCATCAATTTGGGCGGAAACTTTTGATCCTGGCTGCCGTTTCCGCAGTGCCCCCGGCCAAACGGTGATGCCTGCTATCACGGTCACGGTGAATTTATGACACACCGGCGCACGTTTTTCACCTGCGCGCGGGAGAGAAAACTTTCCTTGTGGAAAAGTTTGTGTGAGGAGGTAGCTGGAAAAAGGTGATCGAAATAATTTCTCCGTTGTGGTGAATGAGTTCGCTGTTTTTTTTGCTCGTGTGGTTCCCGATTCGCCCGATTTCCGGACTGTGGCAGCTGTGGCTAGGAGGGCAGGACCCCTCTCGTTCAACCTGGGACAGCTGTGCCATTCGGGCTAGGGCGTTTTTACTGGGTGACTGTTGAATTTAAAGCTTTGATTAGAGTGAGGGTGATGGAGAGCATGTCGTCGCCATCGTGCTAACTTGTCGTACGTGCATTTTGGGCCAAATTGAGTTAAGAACGCCATTTTGTGCAGCTCACAATGCCTCACCTTTTGACCTTCACAGATCCCCAAAATTCGATTTCAATCCTGAGATATTCAACAAAAACCAAAAAAAAACTCCGTGCATTTTTGTCACTTTACATATGAAAGTAGTTTCAATCTTGTCGTGCTATCTTGTCACTCCATGAAAATTGATGCAAGTGCGACAAAAGGCCAAAGAGATTTCAGGCCAGGAAAGTCAGGATGCGTTTGTCGCACGTACAAGCTAGACTACCGTAAACATTTGTAATTATAACTCGGGACTCCAGCAACCAACTTCAACCAAACTTTGGGACAATGCACAGAATGGTGAGCCAAACAAAACGTGTTTGTTATTGTTTACATTGCGTGCTCTCGTTTTTGAATATTCAAGGTCAAACATTAAAACGCGTTTTTCTCGGAACGTCAAAATGGCGGGTGCGACAAGATAGCACGACGACGTCGATGTTCTTTCTTTGATTTGATTGGGAAAAGGATGGGAAAAAAACTTTAAGAGTTTTTACATAAGAAACCATTTTTTTTTTTGTATTTTAATAAAATAACTGAAAAAATTAAAACACCTTTGTAGAATTTTTTTTAATGATGTTCGTAAAAAGTGCTATGATAAAAATTATTTTCATGGCAAGGAATTTTTTGTTCTATTGGCTTAATCTAAATCTGAATCAATCGTTACCTTAGCTCATTAAGAAAGCTTAAAAAATGAATAAAATCATGCTATATTTTTATTAGTTATAATGTGTTTGAGGCAAAAATGCCAAATTTTGGGCAATATTGAATGAAGGAACTATCATTAGTAAAAGTTGCGATTCAACAAAATTCCCGGATTTTTTTCCAAAACCCGAAATTCCCAAATCTGGGGAATTTCTAATTTTGTCCCGGGAATTCCTGAAATTATAAGAAATGGTCTCAGAATTCAGATTTAGTTGTTAAAAAATAAATAAACTGTTGAATATTTAGCAATCAATACGAATTTCAAAGCATTCAAATTTGTAGCATTAATTTGGCTTATTAGGGAAAATAGTTGATATTTAGTTTACACATTCACAAAATGCCTGTTGTTTTTTTCTAGCGCCTGCCTGTTTTTTTTTTTTTTTCTAGTGTCGAAGACTATACCTCTACGAACGTTTAAACAATTTAAATGATAATGATGCTATTTTATAGCAGAAAATGCGAAAACAAGCAACAATTGAAAAAAAATATGTTAAACCAAGAAAAATTAGATAAGCAAAATGTTACGATAGGAGGTGGTAGAATAAGCCAAATATTACCAAAAACGAACATAAACTAAACCAGATAAATGCAAATAAAAGTACTAAAAATGAAACAAGAAGTAAAGTTTTTCGTAGAACAAAAGTTGCTCAAAACGATCTTGGAAGACAAGGGAAAAATAAAAAAATTAAAAAAAAAGATGGGCAGTAGAGGGTTAAGCATGAAAAAAATAACAAATGATTCGGTATTAAGATGCTTAAACATGGCCTTGCAAAGAATAAGGAAAGGAAAAAAAAAGTAACTGTTGATCTGATTATCTGATCTGATTGTAAAAAATAAAACTCTGTGAAATTTTCTCATCTCTGTGCTGTTTTTTTCAGAAATTTAAAATAATGATAAACATTTCAAAAGATTATAATACATGCTAAGTATCCTTTACATGTGTTTTTTGTGAATTAGGAAAATACTGAAAACATTGGCAAATCGGATCAATATTTTCCAATATATCACTGATTAAAAATAAGTACTAATAATATACTATTCCTTGAAATGTGTTAAGGCTGGTACAAATATTTATAAAAGTTTAAAAAAGTCATAATTTTTAGAAGTTTTTTTTTGAATTTTGTCCGAAAGTTTTTTTACAACTTTTTTAAAGCCAGTTTTTTTTTTGCAAAAATTTGACAAAAAACGGTAAAAATGCACTATAGCCAGGGTTGCGAATGAGCGAGTGCTCACGGAAGGAGTGCTCGCTCCAGCTGGAGCGTGAGTTTTTATCAGGTAGCTCGTGCTCGCTCACGCTCACCGGAGCGTTTTGCGCTCACGTGAGCTGGTGAGCCAAAGTAGGTAGTTGTTTTTCCCTGTTGAAGCATCTGCCTGCTTGAAACGAAGTTTCTAGAACTATCTCAGCACAGGCAGCAAAAACAAACAAGAAAGTAGTCAAACAAACAAAAGTAAGCAATGAAATGGATTAAGTCGGAGAACCGAATTATACGTTCTATTTTAAATTAAAAATTAGCCAAGGGGCAGAATGATTCACTCTTGAGTGAGCTAACAAAGAGCTAACTCATTCTTAATGTAAACATTCATTGACGTGAAGAGATGCACTGATATGTACAAAAAATTGAATTAATTGACAAATTATGTTTATTTTAAGTTTTTTGAATCCGACCTCAAGCGGTTTTAAAACACTAAAAAAGTAAAAATAAAATTTGTGTTAAAACCAGCAGTAAGCATTATTAAAGTTGTAATAATCCCTCATATTCGGAACATTTTAGAGAATGTCCATATTCAAAAAATCATTTATTGAATCTGTAATTGAATATTTTCAGAGGCTTGGTAGCGGAAGTGTTAAATATAATTTACTTGAGAGAAGAGCCTCCTTTATGTGGTAAAACAAAACAATGACAATTTATATTATTTAATTCAAATGGGTTATTTCAAACATTAGCAATTTGGAAGTTTTTTTGTAAAAAGGAACTGTTTCAACAATTTTACCCTATTTTCTAGAATGAGAAAGAGAAAGATTAACTTTATAAAAAATGATCAGCCGTTTCCAAGCACTGAACGATTTATTAAACGGAATGACGTTTTTTAATTGTTGCTCATTCTGACCCGCACGCTGGAAAGGTAGTCAACAAACTGTTTAGGACCATAAAACAGTTTAATGTTATATTTTAATCAACCAAGCACATAACATTGAATCAAACTTACCACAGCATAAATCTTCTTGAATTAATTCATTGTTTTGTTAGTTTTTATAAGGTTTTCAGTCATTTTTGTTTACGCGCTCACACCTTTCCCCTGGCAATTGTCTCTGCTTGCCTTAACTATTATTAAGGTAAGGCCGATTAATTCGAAAATATTTACATTTTCAACTCTGACTGTAGGTCTCCAATGATTTGACCCTTGCGAATCCAATTTACTATTCAAAAACATAGTTAATTAAAATAAGCTATTCCAATTAATATATAAAAAAAGTTCCTAAGTGATGTTTTCCCTGACATGCTGCGCCTTAAGCAAAAAAATAAACTAGTATTGAAAAACAAAAACTTTCTCAAAAACGAAAAACGATTCAATTCGCGATGCTTCCAAAGTGAGCGCTCCGTGAGCGAAAAATGAGCGCGAGCGCGAGCGTGGGGCAAACGCGAGCTGAAAAAATCGGAGCAAACGTGAGCGCGGGCAAACGTGAGCTAGCTCGCGCAGCGCTCCTCCTCACGCATGAGCGAAAAGTGAGCGCTCACGAGCGTGTGAGCGCGTGAGGACCGCAACACTGACTATAGCTCACAAGTTGGCCCTTTAAGGACCACTTGAACATGATCAAACCCTAACAAAAACGATAAAAATTCCTAAATTGAGTTTTTGTCCTGATAAAAATGTACAACTTTGCCATCGAAACATCATTTTTCCCAAAAACAGATTTACAAATATATATTTGAAGCACTTTTGTATAGAAGGACAACTTCCTAAATTTGGTATGGAGATCACAATTATGCAAATAGCTTATTTAGACATAAGAAATTGATAAAAAAAATCAAAAATAAAAAAATCATAGAAAAGTCGATTTACTAAAACGATGAGAATTGCTCATATTAAAAAAGGGGAGCGAATGGCCAAGACGGTTTGAGCTTCCAGAAATATTAGAATTAAAAATATAGCTTTAAAAAGCAAAAAAATATAACTTTTAAATATAATTTTTGTATAAATATTTTTTAAGGAGTTCAGAAAAAAATTGTTTGGTTTTCTTTGGTATAATGAGGATGAACGTTAAAAACGGTATATGAAGGTAAAAATGTAACATTTTTATTCTTTTTGTCACCGACTTTGACAACTAACACAAATTTCTGTTGGAAAATAGTAGTTTTTGCAATTCCGTCGTGAAACTATTTACTTTTCCTGTCATTCTTGAACGACGAAATAGCCTACTTTTCTGTACCAAAAATAACAGAATCGAATAGCAACACTTTTCAAAATAAATGCTGAAAAGTTTTACTTTTCAGCACTCAAATGGGTGCTGAAAAGTTGAACTTTTCAGCACTTGTTTCGAAAAGTAATACTTTTCAACATTTTTTTGATTTAAACGATTTATTGACAAAAAAAATGAAAATTTGACATAAAATTTCACTCAGTGTGTGTTTTTTGGAACTCGTTGCAAAACTTGATTTTTTCAGCACTCTTCGTATTTATCCAACTCGGTGAACCTCGTTGGATAAATGTACGACTCGTGCTGAAAAAATCCTTTTTTTGCAACTTGTTGCATAAACTACTATTATGCAACAAGTTGCAAAAAGAAGATTTTTTCAGCACGAGTCGTACATTTATCCAACAAGGTTTACCGAGTTGGATAAATACGACGAGTGCTGAAAAAGTCAAGTTTTGCAACGAGTTGCTTACAACATTTTTTGCCATATCAAAAAACGCTTCTAGAATGGAATTTTATGTCAAACATTCATGTATTAATTAAATTCACCGTTCAAACCAGAAAATATTGAAAAATGTTACTTTTCGATACTAGTGATGAAAAGTTCAACTTTTCAGCACCCATTACAGTGCTGAAAAGTAGTACTTTTCAGCACTGGTGTAGAAAGGTATTAATTTTCCATTCTGTTATTCTTGGTAGGGAAAAGTAGGCCGTTTCGTTTCTCCAGAAGGGCAGGAAAAGTTGAAAGTTTCACATCGGAATTGCAAAAAAATACATAAACGTTTTGTTCTAAAACATTTCTTTTATGTTAAACATAGATATGTCACCTTAGAATAAAGTAATTAGAAGACAATTTCAAAAAATGGGTCTTTCTAAACAGTTCGAAACTACTGCATTTAAATGCTCAAAACTCTACATTTGGGTTGTAATTTTTTTTTTTAATTTTGTGGTTTATTAGGAAATTTGACCGATAATCCAACGACGCATCATAGACCTGGACTCAGTTTTTAAAGTATAAAATCTTTAACTGTTAGGATTACTTACGAATACATATTTAGTTTAGTTAAATTTAGTTTTGTATCGCATTTTTTGCAATTTCAGAAACTAGTTATGAATATAAAACAAATTTTAAATACGAACAAAATCCTTGGAAAACTACATCATTTGAAAATGGCACCTTAGTAGTCGTTTCAAAGGTCATCTTCCAACTGCTAGCACGACAAACAAATCCCTTCCGCCATCGGATTACGTCGGAAATGCTCTTGAATCGTTCTACCCTTGCATCCTTCGGTCCAAAGAAAGAAGACTCCAAATATGATTGCCGAACCGGAAAGGTTTACAGCTTCCGCCGCACACATTCCGGATCTCTCACCCAAGGGGTGGGGGGAGGCCATCGAGTGTGCTCATTCACGCGCTCCCGTTTTGGCTTCGCACCACCACCCAGAGATGCACTTCCGTGATAGATGTGCTCACATATTTTCCTGTCACCACCACCCCCGCGTCTCTGGTTTGCCCGGGAGCAAAATGCTCAAATTGTTTGCGGCCATAATTCCTGCGCGGTGCGTTCTGTGTTTGCACCCAGCAGCAGCAGCAGCATCATCATCTGACGGTTGTCGCCGGCTACGGTTTGGACCGATGCGTGCGTTGTTTGTCCTTTGTCTTTGGATTTGTCTCCGGTTCGGGCAACCGCTCCGGGTGTGGTCGGCCACCGCCGGCGGTCAAAGAGTGACGTGGCGAGCACTTTCAAAGATCGCTCTGGCTGCTGGCGGCGACGGCTGCTCTCACCGGAAGGAGAATTTCACCGCAGCTTTCACGGTGGGGTTAAATCGCGGAAAATGGTTGGAAGTTTTTATAAGATTTCGAAACTGCCAAATCCGATGAGGAATTGAGCGGATATTGCTTGTTGAATGCATAGTCGTCCTAATTCGAATTAGGACGACTTTTCGTTTTTTTTAACGAAAACAAGCGAAACAAAGCAATTCTCTGCGATTTTGGTCATTTGATTTTTTTTATATTATAATCCGACTGACACTTTTTTGGTGCCTTCGGTATGCCCAAAGAAGCCATTTTGCATCATTAGGTAGCTGTCCATACAAAAACCCGATTTAATCCCACCAGGGGTGAGCCTTTCTTACTAAAGAATATAACTTCTCTCAATTCACAACATCGACTTGATACAAAAAATCTTATGATGAAAGCAAGGTATTATTAATGATGTGTTTTCTAAAAGAAATTGAAAACACAATTTTCACCTATCGAATATTCTTAATCGTACAAATTCTTAGCTCCCAATGCGCAAGTGACGACACACACCGCGGTTTTGGTTTTCTAGTTTTGGTATGAGCCCAAAAACCGAACAAAGCAGGCGCAAAGCAAAACCGAGTTAACCGCACAGTGGGAAGCTTGCCATTCAGCGTCTACGAAAGTGAGAGAGTCAGAGATAGATATTTTTACAACCGCACCACTACACACTCAATCGCAATACCTTTGGTAGATAGCCATTGGCGTCGCGAGCATTGAAAACTTTGAAAACGATATAAAGCTTAGAAGCTTCGAAAGCTCCTATTGGAATCCAATGAACTCTGTTTAATAAAACGACACGACAAATGAAGCCTACTTAAAGGCGATTTTAGGAGCACACGGGAAACAAATTGATTGTACCCGGATGAATGTCCTATGTCAAAAAAGTTTTTGCATTAACATTGGACAGTTATGCAAAAACGGATAGAGCAAAAGAAACCGAAAAGCTACGATATCTTACATGTTGAAGGAAACATCGGTAGACAAGCTACTACGAACGAGTATAAGTCGAGCCGAAACATATGCGCCAGCATTCTCGCGCCAGTATTCGAAGCTCAACTTGACAACTTGTCGACTTGGCGACGAAGTGTCGAAAATCGATGCAGTGTGATTTTTTAGCGATTTTTCGGTTTAAAATTCATGCTGAATCGACATATTTACGAAGCTGGAAATGACGTCCTAGCTTAAAGTAAAACCTATACCTTTCTTTAGTAAGAAAGGCAAAAAGTAAATCGTTCTAAAAATTGATCGGAATTGCCGATCGATGTCAATTTTGTTTCAGATGCTCACTCATGGTCTGTACTATGAATGTAGCAAGAAATTTCGAATAAAATCAGAAATGAAAAATGTTGGCGAAGGTCACCAGGTGGGCTTTTACCTTTTTTTAGGGATTTTGTTTCTTATGGTAGGTCAATCAAACGGCTCTAACTCCAGAACCATATTATGAATCTGGATGAAAATTTGGGAGGTTGTAGAGCTCGAAAAATGCAATTTTTGAGATAAATAAAAGATATGAAAATGAAAAAATTGAACCATATTTTCATTTGAGAACTGTGTATTTTCTGGAAAAGTCTGGCCGCATCCGAAAACAGATGGATAATTCGAAATTTGCGCGGCAACTCGCCCAGGTTCAGCACACTAGCTTTCATCTGCATTTAGGAGAATCGAAATCGGATTTATGGGAGCTGAGAACGGCGCGACACAAAATTTTGCAAAATTTTACCACATACGAACATCACTCGACCTCCACGGAATTTATTTTCTCAAAATTCGAGGGTTCGAGATAGACGAGTTCTATCAAGGTGAATCGATAGAGCGTCGAAAATCGATGCAGTGTGATTTTTTTAGCGATTTTTCGGTTTAAAATTCATGCTGAATCGACATATTTACGAAGCTGGAAATGACGTCCTAGCTTAAAGTAAAACCTATACCTTTCTTTAGTAAGAAAGGCAAAAAGATTTATGAAAATTCCAAAATCTGTATCTTTGAAGGAATTTTTTGATCAATCTGGTGTCTTTGGCAAAGTTGTAGGTATGGATAAAGACTACACTGAAAAAAAATTGTACACGGTAAAAAAATTGGTGATTTTTAATTTCACTTTTTGTCACTAAAACTTGATTTGGAAAAAACACAAAAAAAATCTTCGACCGAGTTATGAATTTTTGAATCAAACTGACTTTTTCAAAAAATCGAAATAATGGTCGCAAACAATTTTCAACTTAATTTTTCGATGTAAAATCGAATTTGCAATCAAAAAGTACTCTAGCAAAAGTTTGATTAAGTGCACCGTAATCAAGTTAAAGCCATTTTTAGGTAACTTTTTTGAAAACACTCGCAATTTATAATTTTTAAATTGGTGCCCATGTTTGCCCACTCCTGAAAAACCTAGTTTCAAAGGCTGAGAAAATTCTCTGTATTTTACTTTTTTGAACTTTGTTGATTCGACCCTTAGTTGTTGAGATATTGCCATGCAAAGATTTAAAAACAGGAAAATTGATGTTTTCTAAGTCTCACCCAAACAACTCACCATTTTCTAACGTCGATATCTCAGCAACTAGTGCGTCCAAAACCGGGAATTCCCGAATCCCGGGATTTTTTATATGTTATCCCGGGAAAATCAAATTTTGGTCTGGAAATTGAAATTTAGTTGTGGAAACAGATGAACAGGTGAATACTAAGTAACCGGTAAGTATTTTAGAACATAAAAATTTGTATTTGCTAAATATCAGCATTAATTTGGCTTATTGAGGAAAATTGTCAAAATTTTAGTTTACTGATTCGAAAAATGCACAGCGCTTTAAATATTTTATTTTTTATTCAATAAAATTAAAAAAAAACTGGGTTTATATTCACATACATATGATCTAAAATCTAATCTAATCTAATCTAATCAGACCCTAGCGCAGCCAATCTTTCGAAGGGATCCTGGAGAGTGCCTTAGGTTAGATGACGCCTAGCACTCTTCTTGTCATTTATTAACATTTGTAGTGCGCCATTGCATTAGAATGCATTGAAACATCACAAGCGTTAAAGCGGCCAGGCCTACTGCGTAAAGCCGTATCGCAGAGATGATTTGTAATTGGGTTGAGTTTGAGCACTGAGTACGGAGTGTTCGAACAACAACACAATTCTGAATCGACAGGGGAGGAAGAAGCGTGGGGACACACCACCATACGCTCCGAGATTTGGTTGTATTCGTTGGGAGCACCATGCTAAGAAGGTTTGGTACTCCGGGACCCTCTGGGATGGGACATTGTATTTCCACGAATGCCCTGGACACTATTTGCCGTGGTTATAGCGCCACAACTCGCTCTCTGTAACAGTATTCCTAATTCCAGTCCACGCTCACCAAGTCGTCATGGCCTAGTGGTTAGCATTTTTTGCTTACCAATCCAAAGGAAGGGGGATCGAACCCCGACTCGAGCGACTTTGATTTTTCATAATTTCAAATTTATGTGTTCTTAACTTTCTCGTTGGGAGCAGATGGGTATCGAACCCAGAACCATTCGCTTACAAAGCGAACACCGTAACCAGTCAGTCACGGCCGCTCCTTCACATACATATGATCTAAAATTTGAAAAAAATAAATAATAATATTTGATTATTTTTCATCCAACACCATCATCTTGGGTAAATCAGGACAAATGTAACGAATTAAGACAGCTGTTCAAGCCAATTTTTTTCATAGTGTTTTGATTTTTTTCATTGATTCCGGTTAAAACAGGAACGAAACAAAAAAAAAATGGTCCGATTTCCAAATGTTTTGCTCTTATATCTGCTGTACCTATTCAGACCCTCGATTTTTAACCACTTGGCTGAAGTGGCTTAAATATAACTTTTAAAATATTTGTATTTTAAAAACATGAAATTCTTAACTTATGTAAATTTTTACTTTGACTGATACAATTTTATTTATGGTTTTTTCTTGTTATTTTTTGTAACATTTTCAAATAGATTTGTTTAGCTTTTCAAATCATGCCATGTGAAAAATATATAAATATGAGAAGCTTTCTTATCTTCCATCATAAATTAAACATTGCGGTTTATTTAAAATATAAGGCACACCAAAGAACAATATTTTTTTTAGGCTGTCAAAAAACTGCTGTTCTAGTTTCGATTGAATTTAGATTATGACGAATTAATGGTATTGCGTAACTCTATGATTTTAAGCTTGAAAACATAACAAATGAAATGAAAAACATAGATTTTATGACGATTCTCAAAATTTCCCGAGATCCCGGTAATTCTCGGGATTCAAAAAATATTTTTCCCGTTTCCGGGAATTTCTAATCTTGGGAAAATTGGACGCCCTATCAGCAACTAATGGTCCGATTTTCAATGATAAAATATGAAACATTCGTGAAAAAAATGGTAAATTGGACGAACTTTCCGGTAAAAATATTTACGAGACTAAAAAATCAAGTCTGTCACATAGAAAAAGTCAAAAACCATAAAAAAAATTTCAGCATTTTTATCTTAAATTGCTGTACCTTCATCAGGATTGGACTTGGGACGGTGGTCAATAAGGAGACCTTTAGGTGAAATTGTCTGGAGAATCGATTCCCGTATTCGGGTTTTGAAAATTTTTACGTTTAGGCCACTTTTCAAAAAAACAGTTTTAATAAATGATTTTTGTATTTTTTTAGGTGAGTTGCTTCATCCTGAATTTATCGTTAGTCTTTTTGTAACATCTTAGGCTATTCCACAAAAATTTTGAACGAAAAAAAATCGTGGGCTCACTTTCAAATTTGACTTTAAGTATTAAAAATCAACAAATCTCTTAAAAGTGGCTTGTTTTTTTTTCAGTGTATTTTTTTTAGAAAGCCCATTGAATTTCCTACAAGTTTTTTTCTGACCGCTTTTTGATACAATGCAACGGCTTTGAGATACAGAAATATTTAAATTACGAAATACAAAAATATTTGAAACACTTACCCCCTTCTCAAATGTCATTATCGAGTGAAATCGGATCCATATACACAAAAATGGCTTATATAAGCTTAGGATGGCATGTCTACAAAGTTTCATTGAAATCAGAGAGGAGCCGGTACAACCGATTTCCTTTTTGGCATGGAATTGGTCAAACAATGAAGTTGACAAATTTTTGAGATCAATATTTCGATTTTTTTAATCGATATTGGTTCAAAAATTCATTACTCGGTTAAAGATTTTTTTGCAAATTCTGGAAATTTCTGAAAAGTGGACATCAAGTCTCCTAAAACATAGGGGAAATATGCCCTTTCTAATCAATATCTTTTCACTTGCGCTAACGTTTTCAAAGCGCTTAAGATATGAAATTGCTTTCAACTACCGGCAACCTGTTTTTTTTGAACATTAGTTAGTCACTTACTTGAAAAATAATCCCGAAACATGTAAATAATTAGCAAGCGCCATCAAAAAAACAAACGTGCCAAGCCTTTTGACGTTTGACTTTTGACGACCCATTCCAACCGAAGGCCGAAGAAAACCGGACGAGAGGCGAAGGCAAATAACGAACAAAGGGTGGCCACCAACACCACCAGCAGCGCCTGTTGGAGTGAGCCAGCGATGCCAGGAAACTTTCTCTATGAATGCTACTTATCGTGAGTGATTGCTTTAAATTTCATTACAATTGGCAACACTAAGCAGACCCAAAAGAGCGCTGGAAGCAGGGAGGCCAGATACACAGATTTGTCTGTGTTTCACAGACATTTGAGCTCGTGTCAGACATTTTTTTAGGTACACAGACTTTTTAAAAACTTCATTAAATTGATATTTTGTTAAAATATCAATCGAAACTTATTTCGTTAGTCTTCAAATGCTTAAAAACACAATTTTTGATGGATTTCTATGACTGTAAATTGATTTATTTGAATTTTAGACAAAGACACAGACATACACAGACTTTTTCACAGACATTTTAAAAAAATCATGTGGCATCCCTGGCTGGAAGTAAAAAAAAACTAAGCTGAAAATAGAAGATGGGAGTGGCCCAATACATTCTCGTTTGATTAGAATACATTTTGAAAATATTTTTTTCAAATGCTTTTAAAAGGAATAGCATAACTTTTAATAAAAGTGAAAATAAACAGAAATGTTCACAAAAAGTTGCTCTACTCGTTGGTGCTCTTGGTTTTAGTAAATTTCAAGAAATAGATTATTCAGCATCATTCAAACACGACCGCTTATTAGGCTTAAAATGGGTATATTTTCCCTATCCGGAAATAAAAAAAATAAAAATAGTGTTTTCTTGCAAATCAAAAATCTTTTTTTTTACAGTGTAGGCGTTATAAAATTTTATATGAAAGTCGTCCCAGGACGACTCTGATTTATTGATTTATTCAGTTCTTTTTAATACACATCAAATTTTTAGAATGGCTTCTATGTGAAATGGCATTAAAACCCAAGAAAATATTTTTTTTCTTTTTTTGCAGGTCGTCCTGGCTTCAAATTAGTATGTGCTCAAAACTCTCATAACTCAGCGCCCACTGCACCGATTTCCGAGTTTCAAGCTTCGTTTGAAAGAGGTGAACCCACCGCGTCACCCAAATGCAAAAACCGCCATCCGGGCGTACGACACGACGCCAAGGACAATGACGACGTCGTCAGGACACACACACACACATCCTCCGAAGCGACGACGCTGCGCTGCACTGCTGTGGCAGCACTATATTTGCAAAAGGAATCATTTAGCCTCGGTTGGTGGTGGATTTGTGGCATTCACGCCATCTCGGGGACCACCGACCGCCACCAGCAGCAGTCGACTTCACAGAAAGTGGGCAATCCTTGGCGCGCTGCTGCTCAAGGGAGGGGGACTCAACCGCCGTACACAGAGAGTCGTCCTTTCATGTGGCAGGTTTACGATGGTGTTCCGATTCAACGAGCCGGCCGCAACCCGGAACAAAACCGGGTCTTGTGAAGGCACAAGCCAGCAAGTTGAAAGGATTAAAAGTCTCATTCTTTGTGCCGATGCAAAGTCGGGGCCCGGGCAAGGATGGTGCTGCCGAATGAGACATGCATGCACATTCAAATGATGAAGCCGGTTCTTGGTCTTCTTTGGGTTGAGAGTGGCTGAGGATCTGTTTCTCATTCCCATTGAAGTGCACCGGAGTGAACGGAAAAATGCGGTCCAGTTGGTTTGAACGGCAGAATTAGCTGACAAAGAGGCTTTATGATCATTCATTATGCCTGTTCTGAGCTTGCTCTAGAAATAAATGTGGTTCAGAACTAATTAAACCTGCACCTTCCAGAAATGTTCCTCCAGCATGAATTATTTATACCTTCTCCTAAAAATAACTCCAAACCAAATCTCACAAAGTTTCCGTTTTCCCATTAAACCAAGTTGGAGCTTTCCTTGAAGTAATCCAACTCACAAGTTCCTGTAAGGTGCGGGGAGAAGAGAAACTGTCTGTCTGGTTTTGTCATTTGCGTGCCATTCTTACGGTCGGTTCTGCCCGGAACAGACAGCTCTCGCCAACAGGCAGCAGCTTAGCAGAGAAGAGCAGAAAAAATCCCCTGAATGTATACTAAACGGAGGAGCGACATCTCTCGGCAAGCGGCGGCGGCGGCGGCGGCGGGACGATATTTGATGTCACAGTGTTACGACTGCTGAGCTGGCAGCACTGCCTGGAACGCAATGCGAGCACGGGAGCCCCGGAACGTTTGCTGCAATGTTGGCATGTTTTGAGGATATTGGAATTTTTGCTTCCGATATCGTTTTTTTGTACTGGGGTTTTTTTTCCTTCTTCCTCGGGATATGGAATGGAATATCGAAACTGTAAATGGATTCTTTTGATGGGAGGGAAGGGGAAGCAGAAAATTTCATCTAAGTTTTCTTTTTGCTTGATGGAGTGGAATGCAATTGGTAAGTTATGGAGTATGCAGAAATGCAAAAGTTTTTATTATTATTCGGAATACAATTTAGATTTGACTACACATTATAAATCAATGTTGGCCTTAGATTGCACTTACATATTGGTAGTTTTTGCTAATATCAACGCCTTTATATCAACGTTGTTCAACAAAAAGGTTATCGCAATTAGTTGTATCATCGGGTGATAACGATAAGTTTAGAAAAGTTAGTTTAAAAGTATAAATACTATATTTACAAAATATAGTTTCATTGGAATACAGTCCAGACTCAATTATCCGTTTGACTCCTAAACTATTCTAAAGTGAGTGTCCAGGTGGTTTATGGATGGTCTCCATTAGAATGGCTCGAGATGGTCGATTTTTCAGAAAATGTTTTTTTTTCTGTTGCTTTTAGGCCTCTAAACAACTCCCTAAAATTTGGGAGCGATTGGTAGCGTCCACACTTTGCACATTGCATTTTAATTTTGCATGGAAATTTGTACGGAAAACCCTTCTTTTTTACATTTTGATTTTTATTATTTTTATTTTCCACTAATTTTTTCAAGCCAACAAGCGTAAAAATTGAGAAAATTCTCAAAAAATTTCCTGAAGAAAGTATTGTGCTATCTTGCGTCTGTCAAAAGATACAGCGAGCTCAAAACTGGTCTAAAACGTGATTTCCGAGCATAAACACGTTTTAGACCAGTTTTGAGCACGCTGTTACTTTTGACATTAGCAAAATAGCAAAATACTTTCTTCAGGAAAGTTTTAACGAATTTTCTCAATTTTAACGCTATTGTGAAGGTTTGAAAAACGCTGAGAAAAATAAAAATGTTAAAAAGAAGGTTTTTCCGTACAAATTCCCATGCAAAATTAAAATGCAATGCGCAAAGTATGGACTCTACCAATCGCTCCCAAATTTGAGGGGGTTGTTTTGAGGCCCAAAAGGCAACAAAAAAACTTTTTTCTGGTTTGATTTGATCATCTTTTAATTTTTCCATATGGCGACGAGCCAGTCTAGTTTCCATATTACACAGAAAAAAATCAATTCCCGTAATCGTGAATTAAATTCACGAATGTGAGATCCACGAAGGAATTTATTCATGAGTATGGTGCATTTGCACCATAAACGTGAATATATTCCTTCTTGGTTCTCATATTCGTGAACTGACTTCACGGTTTCGAGAATTGATTTTTTTCTGTGTACATATCTTCATTTAGCATTTTAGTTTTTTATCAAAAATACGAAATTTGAGAAAATTGAAAATGTTTATTTAATTTTTCAACTATGCAATATTTTAAATCGAAAATGGTCGTTATCATTCGTTGAATTTTTAGTAACAATAACAAAATTGCGTCCGATTTTCAACATCGAAATTTCAAAATGTCATGAAGCTTTCCGAGCCTTCGAATATATATTTTTTTTAACAAACAAATCCTAGTTAAATATTTGATATGGTCAAAAATAAATGTCAGGGGATGATTTCTAGGATGAATTTTCAAAAGGTCCTATCTGCATAGGTTGTTCTGAAAATTTACTCTCGATTTGAAAAATTGGAAAATATTTTTATTTGAGCGATTCCAAAAATCACGATGATTTTGTACTCATTTTGGAGATGTAGAGGAAACTCGTTTTTTCCTGTGTATTTTTTAAGGCTGTTCTCAGCAATCAATGATCCAATTAGGAATATTTTTGAAGGAAATTTTACGATTTTTTCGAACACAAAAAAAATATTGTCAGAGATGGGCAAGCTTGGTCTGACCAAAGTTGTTGCAAAAAAAAAGTTAAAAAAAATGAAATTACGATCCACCATGGTTTGTGTGTGTTTGAAATGCAATATGCATACATTTGAAAAATTCTCTATGAAATCGTTTAATTTCGACCCTTTCTATCATATGTTTTTTTTTTATTTGACTCAAACTTTGTTGGGGCCTTCCCTATGACTCCCCAAGTCTCCACACAATTTTGACAGCTGTTCATACAAAAATAGTACGTAAATAAGCGAAAATCTGTAACTTTTAAAGTAATTTTGTAATCGATTTGGTGTTTTAGTAATGTTGTAGGTATTGATGAGGAATATTCAAAAAAATTGGTGCAAGGATTTTTTTGGTGATTTTTTAATAACCTTTTTTCACAAAAACTCAATTTTCAAAAATCAGTATTTTTTACTTTTTAATTTTTTTTTTTATATGTTTTAGGGGATGAAAAAACGCAACTTAAGAGTCAAAGCAAAGTAGTAAAAAAATGTGTTTTTGGATAAAAATTTAAACGATTTGAAATTGGCATTCGAAAACTACTTTCCAGTTTTTTTGAATGCACCGTTTTAAAGTAATAGTTACTTGTACTTTGATTTTCAAAAAAATGGTTGCTAGAATACAGCGAATAAAAGAAAAAGAAACGAGAAAACTTTAGTTTTTCAAGTCTCATCCAACCATTCCCACAATTTGTAACGCCAATATCTCAGCAACTAATGATCCAAGGGGGCAAATATTCAATATTACGCCCATTTGAAATGTTTGTCTTGATTTCAAAATATTTTTTTCGAAGAATCATAAAATTTCACAAATGTTTAAATTTTTAATATCTACTTTTTCAGTGAAATTTGGAGCTTTTGATAAAAAGAATGCCACTTAATTTTCAGGGCAATTTTAAATCATTGTTATCCGAGCATTCGTTGGTGAAGGTTGTCTGAATCAACATGACTCGTCGCGTCCCGGCGCAAAACGCCGGCAATATCGCCCTACCTGCCGCTCAAGCAGGCAAAAAAGTGGGAATTTCCAAAAGGAAGGTTGAGGCCTCAACTGATGGCCAAAAACCGGGGATTTCCAAAAGGAAGGTGCTTTTGGAAGTGACATCGAACAGCAAAAAGACGAAAAAGAGCGACGGTACTGTACCGATGGATGAGGAGGAGGAGAACTCTTCATCGCACGAGGAGCAGCTTTTGAAGAACAACAAGTTTGCTGGACTGCCTGACGAGGACCAGGTAGCGGAAGCAAAGGAGAATGAAGTGAAACAGCGAAAGGAGAAACTGCCTCCTTTTTATGTGCGGCAATCAGCAGCAACGATCGACTTTCGAGCGGGGCTGGTTGAACTCATCAAGTCTGGGAAAGTCCAAGGCAACATTCGTCTGTGTCAGGACGGATTTAAGGTGCTGGTGCAATCCAGGCAGCACTATCAACTGGTCAAGGATTACTTGACCGAAAACGAGGCGGAGTACTTTACCCATGATGTCGTCATGGATAAGCCGTACAAAATCGTCGTCAGAGGTCTGTACGACATGCCAGTGGAGGAATTAGCTGCCGAGCTAAAAGTTTTGAAACTGGATGTGTTGGCCGTGCACAAAATGAGCCGACGCAACAAAGACATCAAGTACCGTGACCAGCTCTACCTGCTGCATTTGGCTAAGGGATCGACGACGCTTCCTGAGCTGAAGGCAATTCGAGCGGTTTTCAACATTATCGTGTCGTGGGAGCGATACCGACCAGTGCATCGTGACGTCACACAATGCTTCAACTGCCTGGGTTTCGGGCACGGAGGTAAGAACTGCCACCTGAAGCGTCGTTGCGCCAAATGTGGTACCGATGCGCACATCACATCCCAGTGCATCCAAGATTCGCTGGTGAAGTGCCTCAACTGCAACGGTGAGCACTCGTCAACCGACCGAAAGTGCCCCAAGAGAGCTGAGTTCGTGAAAATTCGGCAGCAAGCATCGACGAAGAATCAGCCTCAGCGTCGTAGAACTCCTCCAGCCCTGGTGGAGCAAAATTTTCCACCTCTTCAACCGCGACGCCAGGTCCCGAACTTGGCACCGTTGCCGTTGGATCCCAGGAAGAGAGCTGAGATGAATCATCCACGGCCGGGTTCCAGCCAGGAGCCGAGACCGCCACCACCGGGCTTCAGCCAGGAGCCAAGACCAACCCAAGAACCAGCAGTTGAGGAAAATGGTAATGATCTTTACACCTCAACCGAACTCCTCAATATTTTCAAACAGATGTCCGCTGCACTGCGTGGATGCAAAACCAAGACCCAGCAGATTGAAGTGCTGACCTCGTTCGTCATCCAGTATGGATCGTAGGTCCCTCAAGCTGCTGAATTGGAACGCTTGCTCCATTAGGAGGAAGAATTTAGAGCTGGTGGATTTTCTTCGCGAGAAGGAGATCGACGTAGCTGCCATCACGGAAACTCATCTGAAGCCCGGTGAAAAAGTTTATCTGCAAAACTACAAGATCGCGACGCAGCTCGATAGGACCACCTCTGGAGGAGGAGGTGTGCTTGTCGCTGTTCATCGTGATCTCAAGCCACGCCGGCTGCCACACTTCAAGCTGGACATCATCGAGGCCGTTGGGGTGGAAATTCCCACTTCGGTTGGCCCAGTACTCTTCATTGCTGCATACTGCCCACGTCAGGTGAATGCCAGAGATGGTTCAGCAGCAAAACTGAAGAGCGATATCCAGAAGCTGACACGGCGGAGCGCAAAGTACATCATCGCTGGTGACCTCAACGCGAAGCATGAAGTTTGGGGCAACAGCAGGAGGAATCGGAACGGAGTGATTCTGCACAACGATCTGCAAAACGGATACTACAACGTTGTGAGTCCGGATCGTCCAACGAGGGTGGCTCGGTCTGGGAATCACTCAATCATCGACTTCTTCATTACCAATATGGCTGAGAACGTGGCTCATCCTGAGGTGTTTGAAGAGTTGAGTTCTGATCACTATCCGGTGGTTGTGGAGGTTGGAGCTTCCGTTACTCCGCAGCGGCAACCAACCCGGAAAGATTACCACAACGTTGACTGGCAGCAGTTTCAGCAAGTGGTCGACAGCAACATCGACTATGATCAACACCCGGAAACTTCTGCTGATATTGATCGTTCGCTGGAGGTGATCCAGCAGGCTATCAACCAAGCAGAGGCTGCCAACGTTCGGGAGGTTCCTGTTAATTTTAAGGTAACTGATATTGACGTAGATACTAAACACTTGATTAGACTTAGGAATGTTTATAGGAGACAATATCAACGGACTGGGGACTATGACAAAAGATTTCAGTTAACAATTTGAACAAAATCATACAAGACCGACTTGACAATATCAGAAATCAAGAATTTTCAAAACATGTAAGCCAGCTTGGGAATTATTCAAAACCATTTTGGAAACTTTCAAAAGTTCTTAAAAACAAACCAAAGCCTATTCCTCCTCTTATTGTTGAGGATTCTCCTTTGATTACATCCGAGGAAAAGGCAAATGCACTTGGGCTTCATTTTGTTAGTTCACATAATCTTGGCGCTTCCATGACCAGCCGTAAAGAAACATCAGTTGCCAATAGTATTTCAACAATCAATGACTCTACCTTTGAATTTCCTGCAGATTCCCATGTTTCTGGTGAGGAAGTCAAAGATGCAGTTAAACAAATGAAAAATATGAAAGCTCCAGGCTTTGATAACATTTTTAATCTAGTGTTGAAATTTTTTTGAAATTAAATATGTCTTTATTGAACTCTCTTATAATAATTACATTTCATTTACATTCTAAGTGGTATGGCTAAATGCTCTTCATCTTTGTTGTATTTTTTGTTTTATTATTAACTGTTCACATTCATTCATTTATTTCAAATTGTTTTACATTTTTGCATTTAATCGAATACATTTGGGTAAAAAAAAGAAAAAAATCACTTTAAAACTAATCCTAACTTAAAACTAAAAAAGCAAATTCATTGAAATATTCAAAATCAATAGAACGAGTAAACTACGAACTGTATTTCAAGATAAATCCTCCAAGCATTCTTACTTGTTCCGCACGAGTTTTGCAACCACGCAGTGTTGTTGTCATCTCGATGAAAATGTTCAGAAGTTCTTGTGGTGAAAACAGGTCAATACTGCCTTCATCCGTTGATGCTGGTTGGTTTCCCCTCGGTTGCTGACTGAAACCTGGAGGTGTTTTATTTTCTGCAACTTTTGGCCGTTGATTCAACGGCAATGGCTGTAGATTTGGAGCCACTCGAACAGATCCCGCTCCTGGCGACGCCAAAGCAGGAAAATCCACGTCCGTGTATGCTGGTGGTATTTTGCGACGATTTGGTTGGTGCCTCGTCGTCGCTTGCTGCCGAATTTTTACAAACTCAGCTCGTTTTGGGCAGCTTCGATTCTTGGTAGAATGGTCGCCGCCGCAATTGAAGCATTTCGCTTCGATGTTCTCGTTGATTGTTTCGCAAGTTTGAGTTTTGTGCTCACCTCCGCAGGTTGCACAACGACTCTTGATGAAACAGTTCCTTCCACCATGTCCAAACTGCAAACAGTTTGAACACTGTGTCACGTCACGGTGCACTGGACGATAACGTTCCCAAGTCACGATGATGTTGAAAATTGCCCAAACTGCTTTCAGCTCAGACGGCGTTGTCGATCCTTTCTCGAAATGAACCAGGTACAGTTGATCACGATACTTGATGTCCTTGTTGTGTCTCGTCATCTTGAAGACATCGATCACGTTCAACTTAAGAGTTTTGAGCTCTTCTTTCAGCACACTCACATCCATGTCGTACAGGCCTCGGAGGACCTGTTTCATGGGGCGTTTACCTGGATCGTCATGGCTGTAGTATTCAATCTTTGTGTTGTTCAGGAAATCCCGAACGTAGTTGTAATCCTTTCTGGTAGGTAGCAGAATTTTGAGTCCATCAGCACACAAGCGAATGGAAGCTCGTAAAGCACCAGATTTAATAAACCCGGTCAGCCACTTTCGCACCGAATCCGATGACGATGTTTTCACAAAAATGGGTGGCAACTTTTCCCGTCGTTCAAATTCTTCCTTCTCGCTCACGTCCACAGGAGGGTAGCGAACTGGTTTCAGACAATTTCTGAGCGTCCTTGCTCAAACTGCCTGGCTTTGCAGGTAGCGCTTCGGCATTCTTTAGCTTCTTCAAATCTGCCGATCCTACTGGAGAGGACCGCCTCTTTTTCTTGCCGTGAGGCATTTTTTTGCACTTTTTAGCACTTTTCAGGAGCTAATATCGAGGAGTACCTCACTGTTTGGTGGTCCACAAGGGAATAATCTAGTGTTGAAAAAACAGAGTGATCAGTTCTTTCAACATCTTGCCAATATTTTCAATAAATGTTTGCAACTTGGTTACTTCCCCACCAATTGGAAACTGGGCAAAGTCATACCAATTTTGAAGCCTCAAAAAGATCCAACATCGCCAACAAGTTATCGTCCCATTAGTCTTTTAAGTAGTCTGTCCAAACTCTTTGAGAAGGTCATCTATTCAAGGCTTTTGGATTTTACCAACGATAATAATATAATTTTGAACGAGCAGTTTGGCTTCCGCAAGGGACATAATACTGCTCATCAGCTTACGAGAGTAACTAAAATCATCAAGCAGAACAAGCTTGAGTCTAAATCAACTGCTATGGCTTTGTTGGATGTTGAGAAGGCTTTTGACAATGTTTGGCATGATGGTTTGATACATAAACTGTATTTATACGGTTTTCCAATGTATCTTATCAAAATTATCCAGCACTATCTTTCGGAGAGATCGTTCAAGGTTTTTCTGAATGGGATTGCTTCTGGATTATTCAACATTGATGCTGGGGTTCCCCAAGGAAGTATTCTTGGCCCACTTCTGTACAATATTTTTACATCTGATTTGCCTACTCTTCCTGGTAATGGTGTGTTGTCACTTTTTGCTGATGACACTGCCGTTATTTATAAGGGTAAAATAACCAGATATTTAGTTGGCCGTCTCCAGAAGGGTCTTGACGTTCTTTCCGAATACTTTGGCGACTGGAAAATTCGCATAAATGCAGCCAAAACTCAAACCATCATTTTTCCACTTTCCAAATCGGCCAGATTTGCCCCAAAGGATGATGTTTTGATTAAAATGAATGATGTTTCAATACCCTGGTCAAAGGAAGTTGTCTATTTAGGTCTCATACTTGACTCGAAACTATTGTTTCGGCAGCATGTAGATAAAATATTGAACAAGTGCAGCATTCTCATCAGGTGTTTGTATCCTTTAATTAACAGAAAATCAAAGCTATCTTTGAAAAATAAGCTAGCAGTTTACAAACAAATAATTTACCCCGTTATTGAGTATGCAGTACCTGTTTGGGAGTGTTGCGCTAGAACTCATCAATTGAAGCTCCAGCGTGTCCAAAACAAGGTACTCAAAATGGTTTTGAATGTTCCTGGCTGGACTAGATCAAGTGAGGTTCATGAATTAGCAGAAGTAAAAATGTTGGATCAGAAGATTCAAGAAAAATGTTTGAAATTCAGGGAAAAATGTGCTATATCTGAATACCCCTTGATTCAAGGATTGGTTTAGTTTATGGTAAGATTAAGTTAGTGTTAGGTTAGGTTATGTTTTCTTAATTTTTTTTTTTCTTCATTGTACCTAGTGTTACAAAAATGATAAATCATATACTTTTAAAGTTATGAATATGAACAGTGTTTAAATCACGAAAAGCAAACTAAAGCTGAAGAGCCACAGCTGACCACTTATTATGTAAACCAAATGTAATTATTATAAGAAAGATTCAATAAAGTATATTTAATTCAAAAAAAAAAAAAAAAAAGGCAATTTTAAAGAGCAATTTTCCTTGAAAATATTTGCAACAGCCTTACTCGGAAACGTTTCACGACGTCGAAATTTATGGGCAGCTAAGTGCTCTGAACTTAGGACAGTGCTGCCAGGTCATAAAATGCTCAAATTGAAGAACTTAAAGTTTGTATTTGTCAAAGAAGGAAGAAACTCGATGGAATTTCCTAATAAGCTGGAATTTCCATTTTTAGATTCAGCGGACAAAATTACATGGAAAAACATATGTTTGGACAATTTTCTAATTTCGTTAGGGTGGTCTCATATGGTTTTCCTTTGAAAATTAGACGTTTTCAAATGAAGATATCTCAATAGGGTGTAATATCAAAATCGATTTTCCAGCACAGCACTTTTTCAGTTCCTTTTGGGGTCCTAAACAACTCCCCAAAGTTTGGGACCGATTGGTTTAGTCCTCACTTTGCGCAAAGCGATTCAATTTTCCATATAAATTTGTATGGGGAAAATCATTTTTTTGGATTTTGGTATTTATCAAATCCACGTTTCATGCTATATCAAAACCGGACTCATATTCGGATGCTCTAGAATGTCCTCTACAACTTTGCCGAAGAGAGTATGGTGCTAATTTGCTCCTGAAAAAAGATATAGCGTCCTCAAAACTCGTCTAAAACGTGATTTTCGAGCAAAAAACACGTTTTAGACGAGTTTTGAACACGTTGTATCTTTTTTAGGGGCAAGCTAGCACCATACTCTCTTGGGGAAAGTTGTAGAGCAGATTCCAGAGCATCCGAATATAGTCCATTTTGATATAATATGAAACGTGGATTTGATAAATACCAAAATCAAAAAATGGTTTTCTCCATACAAATTTATATGGAAAATTGAATCGCTTTGCGCAAAGTGAGGACTAAACCAATCGGTCCCAAACTTTGGGGAGTTGTTTAGGACCCCAGAAGGAACTAAAAAAGTGCTGTGCTCACTAAATTTGGACAACTTTATTTTTTTCCATACAACCATATTACACCCTAATATCTCAAGTTTAAAGAAAAGAGCCCCTGAGATTTTTTCAGCGTTTCTAGTGCTAGTGCTCTCCTCTTTCAAATGCAACCTTGTGCCTAAAATTTGGCTTGCGCCTTTTCGAGATATTTAAGTTTTAAATTTGCATCTTTTTTACCTTAAAATGGCTGTAACTTTTGACCCTGAAGTCCAAATTGACATGTCAAAAAATGAAAATGTTCGTTTTTTAGAGCTCTAAAAGTGCTCTCAATATCACTTTTCTCTAAAAGTTAACCCTGAATTGCCACGTTCAAAAAACTGATTTTTGAAGGTTTGCTCAGATGCTTTCTATAAATTTGGTCATAGAAGGCGTAGATTACGAGATAAAATTTTGGTGTCTTCGACAAAGTTGCTTGAATTGGCCAGCCCAATAACTTTTTACAAGACATAAAAATTCCCAAAAATATTCCTGAAAAGTTACATTTTCAAAATCACCCTAATCGTGAACCACCCTTATTTTGAACCAAACCAAAAGTTGCCCCTTTCCATTTGCAACAATACTTCTAAAGACACCAAAGTTCAAAAATGTCACAATTTTTCTGAAAATCCATTTTCCACTTAATTTTGCGATCTGGACCACTGTGCATTGGAAAGAAAATCTCATTAAATATAAGAAAATTTTTGAGTTGGAAGTTTCATTTGCTTTATGTGACTTTGTCAATGTTTTTAAAAATGATTTTTTTTGGGGTCTGGGGTAAAAATAAGTATTCTGTAATTGTTGTAATGTCCTAGACTACGCCTCCACATATTTTCTAACATTTAAATGACAATGGTATCGTTCTCTAAAAACTAAAAAGATAAAAGATAATGATAGGAGGTGGTAGAATAAGCAAAACACAAACAAATATCAAACACAAACATATACTGAACATGATAAATGCAAATAAAAACACTAAAAATTAAACAAGAAAAACCAAAAACAAGAGAAGTAAAGTTTTTCGTAAGACAAAAGTTGCTTAAAATGACCTCCTGAACACGGGAAACATAGAAAATTACGAAAAAAAGATTGGGTAGTAGAGGGTTAAGTCTATTCTTCTGTTAAATAAAATAACAGTCCCTATCTCCAACCCTCTCCGGTCGCCTCATCACAATTTCTCAATCAACACCACCACAAAAAAAAACACCAGCTGAGACCAATCAAGCTGACAGTTTTCTTTGACGATAGGAAGAATTGAAAAATCCCATCACCAAACGACAACAGCCTCGACAAGGAGAAGCAAAGTCAAAAAGGCTTCCCATTTTTTTACCGCCTCCAAACATGTTTGCGTTTGCGTGTGCATATTGACTGACAAAAGGCAGCCATTTTCCACCCTGTTTGTTTCCGTTTCTTGATTCTATTTTTTTCTTTCCACTTTTAGTAGTATTTTTTTTGTGCGCAGTTCGATGTCGTTGTCACCAGCAAAAGCTCGCACTGAAATTGGAGGAAAAAGTGTTGAGTTTCCTTCCCGGTGAAGATTACACTGAAAAGTGTCATTTATTTAGCGTGTTACTGCTGTGCTGGTGAGAAAAAGGTTGCAGAGATGCAGGGAAAGCTGCTGAAGACATTTCTAGGTTTAAGGATTTAAGGTGATTTTGGAAATATCAAACAAAACAATGTAAATGGGCCAAATACGAAATGTAAACAATGGGTATCTCCTGCTCACGTCAATTGATGTTTACATTAGGGCTAAATAAATTAAATAAACTAAATTTTCATAAATCGGTGACATCAAGGAAAAATTGTACCAACTCTGCAAGAAAAATCACCATAATCCTTCTTCTATCCTTTCCACAACTCCCACGGTTTCCTCATCCAAAAAGGCGGAGAAAAGCTTTCTAATGTGTTCATTTCTCATATAATCACTTTTTCATCCTCTTCTCAGCTCGGAGCCGCAGCCGCTCACTCACTCACTCCACAGCGTCGAACACGTTTTGGCTCTCACGCGTTTGGTGCGCAGTTTTGCTCCACGTGTTCCTTCGCCCTTTTTTTTACCTCCCCCAACTTTTACCCTCCTCTGCGCCCCGGTTGATGAGCAGCAGCCAACTTTGCGTGATTTTGATGCTGGAGTGAAGATTTGGGGTGGCCCCGGAGCCGCAGACGACCTTGGGCACGCCTCATCCGCTTGTGCAACCATCAACTTGGATCTCCGAGATTCGGTAGGGTAGGGTAGAAAAACTCGTGATTAACCCTTTAATTAAGAATTTAACATAAAAATACTTTTTCCGAATGTTTTAATTTTCAAACAACGATGTTCTTAACAAAATTTCACGCTAATAAACCTTCTTTTTAATTAAATGACTTTTTTTACATTTTATCAATAACACTTTTTATTATTTCCAGATTGCTTAAATGTGAGCCAGGGTTTCCCTTTTTATATATTTAAAAATAAATTTGATACAGATGACTGTCTCTCTAGAGTTTTGCATTTTTTTTTTTTCCTCACAAAGCTTCATATAAATTTGCGGCCTGGAAAAAGGACAGTTGAAATGGACACGAGGACAATCCTCCACCAACATCATTTTGCACATGAGCAATTCTCTACAAAATCGGCCGATTTTGTGCATAAAATATTAATTATTCAATTATAGTGACAAATCTTCATAAAATTTTGGCAGCAGTCCATACAAAAATGGTAAGTAAATATTCGAAAATCTGTATATTTTGACGGAAATTTTCTTATCTGTTTGGTTTCTTCGTCAAAGTTGTGTGTATTAATGAGTACTATTTAAAAAATGTATGGTACACGGGAAAAATTGCACGATTTTTTTATTTTAATAGTTTCATCCAAATCGGAGCACCTCGATACGACCTCTAGAACAAACCGAGCAATATTTACAAATACTGCCTCTTAACTTGTTTCACCAAAAATCATTTGCACATGATCAAATAATCTGTTGAGCACTTTTCGATTGCAAATATTATTTTACGTTTAAAACTGAATATTAAACAAATATTTCAAGTACATTCCATTCCAAAAAACTCATTTTTTCAAAAAAATAATATAACTCGGCGCACGGTGTGTTTCCTAGACTAAACTTAAGATAAAAAATTCGCCATGTCTGATATTTGGCACCATGAAAGAAGGGCTCTTTTCTGATGTTTTGCAAGGTCCGGCAAAATATTTCGTCGGGCAATTTTTTTTTAGAAATTTTTTTTTTTTCGATTTTATTGGATTTTTAAAGAAAAGTCGTTGGAAATCGATAATTTCATGTTCATATCCATCAAACTTCTTATGAATGTGCCTCAAGCAACTCTAAATTACATATTTGACCTCAAATCAAAAGTTTCCAACCTAAATTTACCAGATTTCTAGCTTTCTTTGAAATAACCCCAACATCCAAGCTGGAAACCTCAAAACGACTAAATAAAAATCTTATCTTTGTACAATTTGTCATGACAATACAGGAACAGATTGCCCGGATACAAATTCGAACTTAAACCATTGATAAACTTAGAGTATTTCATTTTAAAGCTATTTATTACCCAAAAGGTTTCCAACATTATTTATTTATTCCTCTGCCATACAATCACATTGTTGAGAAGAGTTTTCTGAACAATTTCCATAAAAAAGTATCAATTTTGGTTCAATATAAGATTACCCCAATTTCGTAAAATAAAAAGTGACTTTCTCCAAAATTTGTGGATTTAATTTCCATTCAAACGATGAACACCGCCTACTGAGTTTTTCTATGGTTCCAATAAAATAATTTCAATAAATTTTATCAAAATTTTATATAAGTTTTATGTTTCAGCATAAAAAATTCATCCTTAAAAATATCAAAGTAGGCAGTGTTCATCGTTTGAAAGAGTTTGAAAGTATGTAATTTAGAGTCACTTGAGGCACATTCATAAAAAATTGATTTATATGAATATGAACATATCGATTTTCATCGACTTTTCTGAAGAAAAATCTTATAAAATCGAAAAAAGTTGCGCTAGACCCCCCGACGAAATATTTTGCCGGACCTCGCAAAATGTCGGGAAAGAGCCCTTCTTTTATGCCAAATATCAGACTTGCCGAATTTTCTATCTAAAAATACAAATGCGGCGGCAATTTTTTTGTCTATACAGCAGAAAATTACAAAAAATATAAAGTGTTTGGATTTTAGGAAATTTAATATTTGTGAAAAAAAAGTTAGATAAAATCGCCAAGTTTTTTTCCGTGTACAATTTGTATTCCGAAAAGTAATCACCTACACCTACACTTTTGCCGAATTGGTGTCTTCGGTAGTCGATCAGAAAATTACCTAGAAAGATATATATTTTCGAATATTTACGTACCATTTTTGTTAGACAGCTGCCAAACTTGTGTGGAGACTTGCATGGGTAAACCAATAATGGCTTTTTTGGCCAATTGAGCCAAATCAAAATCCAAATCACGAAATCGGCCGATTTCGTGGCGAGTTGCTCATGGCAAGGTTGTTAATCAACGATAACGATAATGGTTGTTAACAAAATACAGTATTTTTTTCGAAAAAAACTTATAAAATTTTCAAAGTTTTCAAAATGGGTATCAAAGGAAGCGAACAATTGTATGCTTTTTATCCATATTCATGTTTTTTTTTTGGAAAATAGCAAAATTTTCACAAAATTCCATAATTTTTTTCGAACGTACTCATTTTTTAAAATATGCAATATGAGTATCAAACAAAGCGAAATGTTGTATGCTTTTTCACTTTGTTACAGTTTTTTTTGAAAATACTAAAATGTTCACAAAATACCGCATTTTTTTCAAAAATATTAAAATTTTAAAATATGCATTCCTAATATACTGATTACACACCAAATTTCGCTTCGTTTGATACTCATATTGCAAATTATGAAAATTAGATTAATTTCTTTAAATACGGTATTTTATTAACAAATTTTGAGTATTTATTATTTGAAAGCATTGAAATTTTAACATGATTTGATCAATCAAGTCGATTTTAGAAAGATTTTAAAAATGAGTTCTCGTTCATTATCGGCGATGGGATTGGTGCCGATAGAATTATCGAAATAACGTTAAGGATGGAATCATCGTTATCGAGCCTCGATAATTTTATCGCTAACAACCTTTTATTTAATAATAACATTAGTTCCATTTTCAGAACGTGCCCGGGACAAGCTAAACTTGATAAAAAAAATCAAAATCCCGAGAAAAATTACAATGATTTATTGATCGATCGTAAGCCGGGTTACTTTGATAGGTTTGGGATATTTCCGCAAAATGAAGAGTAAAATTTAAAAAAAAAAAACGTACGGAATGGTATAGAATCATACTGAACGTGTTAGAAAAGTGTTCAAGAAGAAGCTTTCATAAAATTTTGAAAAGTATTAAAATTATTCAACTTTAGTTAAGAAAATATTGATGAAAAGCAGCATTCTAACATTCTCAAAGTGTCATAATTTTCTCAATGAGAATGATTCAAAATCGGAAAACGGAAAACTGAATTCATTTTCGGGTTCTTCAGATAATTTTTTTCTAGGAAACGGTGATATAAGTTTAAAAATAATGAATATCATGCGTTTTTGGAACATAATTCAAAAAAATCTCCAGGCATTTTCAGTAGAACGAATTTCAAATAAAATGATAAAACTTTTGATATCAGCATTCTTAGTCATGGTACATTTGACGTAATAATTAAATGTGAACACCTTAAATCTAGTTTTATCAAGAAAATTTATGGCTATCAAAGACAACCCGGATTTCAAAATAAGAATTTTCAACGCAATTTAGTGCATGGACCTCGTGTGGCCTAACCCAGTACATGTTTTAAAAATAATAGTCTTGAGACAACCCTTACAAGTTGCAAAAGATTTCAAGAAGAAATTGAAATTCTATCAATGTCACCCCATTTATAGCCACTTGAAAATTAAGAAGCAAACAAAATTGTTTTCCTGATTTTCCAACAAAAAATCTCTTTTTGCAATTCCGTCGTGAAACTATTTACATTTCCTGTCATTCTTGAACGACGAAATAGCCTACTTTTCTGTACCAAAAATAACAGAATCGAATAGCAACACTTTTCAAAATAAATGCTGAAAAGTTCTACATTTCAGCACTCAAATGGGTCTGAAAAGTAACACTTTTCAACTTTTTTTTTGATTCAAACGATTTGTTGACAAAATACATGAAAATTTGACATAAAATTTCACTCAGTGTGTGTTTTTTGGAATTGCAAAAAATGTTGTATGGAACTCGTTGCAAAACTTGATTTTTTCAGCACTCTTCGTATTTATTCAACTAAATGTACGACTTGTGCTGAAAAAATCCTCTTTTTGCAACTTGTTGCATAAACTACTATTATATGCTCTGTCAATTGCTTAATTTTCCGATCTCTAAAAAAATAAGTTATTTAATTTACGAAGAACATTTGATAGGGCCAAAAACTGTATGGAAAAATCACAAAATTGATTGAGAGTAAAAGACTAAAAACATAATTGTATGACTTTGATACAACAAGGGTTTTGCAACTTTTTAAGCGCAGCTGCTTCTGATAGAGACATAACATGTTCCGCACACGAACATTCTCAAAAAGCCAAGGATAACGGCAAAGAAATGACCCAGCCCTGAGGATTATGATCGGAATAGATAGTGTGTTCGTAGAGAATGTATTAAATTTTAAGTTTCCCGATATCCGATGAAGATTCCATTTGAAGAGCAGCTCTGAATGAAAGGAAAAAGCAGATCCCTTAATTTGGTCCAATTTTGAGGTCAACTATTTAGCATCCTTGAATGGAATCGTCAGAAAGTTATGTCTTTTTCGGGGAGCCTCGTAGGTTTTCCGGCAGTTGAAAAAGAAAAAAGGAAGCGATTCCATCCTAACGGAGCCCTGAATCCCTCGCGGCAAATGGTTTCGAGCCAAACGATTCCAAGATTAGGGCCAGAAGGTCTTCTTTTTGCGGGGATTTAGCATTTTAAAGTTTAAAGTTTTGACCTTCGGCCCGATTCACTCTGCTGATGAAATTCTGATTTTTGTTTCCGCCAGCCAGCCAGCAAATCTCGACGACAGTCCAAACAAAATAAGCGCCAAAACGAACAGATTGAGCTTTCGCGTTGTTCCCTCACGAGGGGCGTTGGCAACGTTGGACTTTTTTTTTTGCTGCGTTTGCTCGGAAACGCGCCACAAAGAAGCTCCCTGTCGGGGTTCTGACGGGAACAGTGGCTGAAAAAAGTGGGGTCAAAATTGAGGTTTGGGTAATTTTGTGGATTGAAAATCTAAAATGTAACAAGACAATGTTGCATGACATGTTTCACGGCAACGTGACACAACAATGTCACAAAACAATGCCGCAGCTGTCAAATTTTAATTTTGACCGTTCAAAACCAGCAACCAGCAACACTGTCCAGTGCCGTGTTCCCAGGGGGGATAAAAAAGCCCCGGTGCTCGCTCGGATTTATGTCGGATTTCATGTGTCACATTTTGCGTCTTTTGTGTGACGAGCTGTGTGTGCCTTCCGGTTTTGCCGCGGAATGTAGTGGCGTTTTTTTTTGCGCCACGTGGCAGTGAATCTGCGGTTCGTGTTTTCTCGCAAAACCGTACCCAATAGTGAACTCGCTGTAGTTGATGCTGGCGCAGATCATCAGCGAGTCGTTGGCACTGCGGGCTTGCCAAGCCCGTTACGGGTTTTGCGGTTTGCCCCTAGAGCACAACGCTTTTCGCGTTGACTAGTTGATAGATAAGGGTACGAAAGCTGTCGTATTTCTTGTTGAAATCCAGTTAATACCTGGTAAATGAGATCTTCCTTATTGCTAATTTTGGGCGTGACAAAATTAAAGGATGTTTTGGGCTACACCAGGACTAAGAGAAAATCCTGTCAAAATCTTACCCTAATCCCGCGTCTCATTTGCGTTCGATATCGTCGAAACGATGGCCAGCTCGATGTTTCTTCAAATTTCGCCAGCAATGTTCTAGGCCCCTAACCACCAGGTGATTCTGTGTCCCGGGAGACGCTACAGTACTGGTCAAAGAATTCTAGTGACATTTTGCTTTGCAATATCTTCAAAAGCAGTCCTGTGGCGCTCACATAAAATGTAGTCTTTTGACACTATCTTGTGAAGCTGTCTTGAGTAGCTGTTTTGTGACAGTGTCTTGTGAAGCTGTCTTGTGACACTGTCTTGTGACACTGTCTTGTGACATTGTCTTGTGACACTGTCTTGTGACACCGTCTTGTGACACTGTCTTGTGACTCTGTCTTGTGACACTATCTCGTGACACTGTCTTGTGACACTGTCTTGTAACACTGTCGTGTGACGTTGTCTTGAGAAGCTGTCTTGTGATGCAGTCTTGTGAAGCTGTCTTTTGACACTGTCTTGGAACACTGTCTTGTGACAATATCTTGGGACGTTGTCTTGAGAAGCTGTCTTACGACACTGTCTTGTAAAACTGTCTTGAGAAGCTGTCTTGTGACACTGTCTTGAGACGCTAACTTCAAAAGCTGTCTTGTGAAGCTGTCTTGTGACACTGTCTAGAGAAGCTGTCTTATGACACTGTATTGAGACGCTAACTTCAAAAGCTGTCTTGTGAAGCTGTCTTGTGACACTGTCTTGTGACACTGTCTTGTGACAATATCTTGAGATGCTGTCTTGTGATGCAGTCTTGTGACACTGTCTTGAGACGCTGTCTTGTGAAGCTGTTTTGTGAAGCTGTCTAGTGAAGCTGACTTTTGACACTGTCTTGTTACACTGTCATGTGACACAGTATTGTGACCAGACATGCATTGGCACTGCACGCGGTTAGCACGCGTGCTATTTGAACGGATAGCACTGCGCTTTCAATCATAGCACTCGCCCTGGCACTCGAGCAAAAATGGTAACTAGGTTGATTTTTCATTTGTTGATTTGAAATTTACCGTCATCACTGTCTGGAATGTGATGAAACTTACAACAACAACATTTATCTGTAAATTTGGTGCAGTGCCAGTGTTCAAGAAATGAAAGCAGAAGATCCATGGTTCAGATCTCTTCAAGGTAAACTTTTTTTTGCTGTAGCATAAAACGTAACAATTTTTTTTTATCAACGCAGATTATTGTCCTGAAATCAAAATGATGAGTTGCAAAGAATAATGAAGTTTATCGGAGGGAAGGACCCAAAAATCAGTTCCAGGTGACCTGGAGACTTGATAGGGACGTGGCCTGGCTGGCAGTTGATGGAAACAGAATTTGAATTTTAATTCTCTGAAGTTTTGCGAGCCCTGAGATTATTTTTTTAGGGAAGAATCTAGAAAAAGGTATGTTGCAGTTGTAATAGATTCCCGCCGTTGACCGATGATCAAATTTGCTTGAGAACTTTTATTAAAAAGACTCACTAAAAAAGAAAAAAACAAATCCTATGCGTGCTAAATGGGAGTGCTAATTAATAGCACTAGCACTGGGCTAGAGTAGTATGCTTTGAACTTGGTGTGAGTGCTAAATTTGAAGTGCCAGTGCAGAGCGTGCCAATGCACGTCTGATTGTGACACTGTCTTGAGACGCTGACTACACAAGCTGTCTTGAAAAGATGTGTTGTGTGAAGCTGTTTTGTGACGTATTCTTGTGACACTGTCTGGTTACGCAGTCTTGTGACAATGCATTGGGGCAATGTCATAAGATGTTGACTTGTGACCACATATTGTAACGTTACATTATTGTGAAGCTGTCGTCTTGTCTTGAGACACTATCCAAGAGCATTTGTCTTAAAATCCCAAGAGTTCTTCTTCCAAAGTTAGACATGAACATTTCAAGAATTTTTAGAACATTATTTCGTCAACTCCTGTACCCGATGACAACCGCAGCCACACCGCATCGCGTGAAAAGACACATCTTCATCGAATCGGGTCGTCCCTGCGACACTGTGGACGAAACCTCCGTGGCTGCCACTGCTCGCGAATAAAGAGCGGCC
This sequence comes from Culex quinquefasciatus, assembly GCF_015732765.1. Classification (NCBI taxonomy): domain Eukaryota; kingdom Metazoa; phylum Arthropoda; class Insecta; order Diptera; family Culicidae; genus Culex; species Culex quinquefasciatus. Next base: position 9,230,217 of record NC_051861.1, read on the forward strand.
CGGCTAAACACGCGATGATGGCCAGATTAGGCCGGCAAATCTCCACTGCCTTTGCTGATGAGGGCCGGAGAACAACCACACAGAGACCTGTCTTATTAGCCGGCGATGCCTGGAACCCGCAGCTGATTGTAGAGTAGCCGGCGAAAATGGAACCTAATCCTAACCGGGATGAAAATTGATTTTCTGTTTCGACGGTGAAGACTCGCCACAGATAAAAGGACTTGTGAATTTTTTTTTACAAAATCAACCCAGCAAAGCCCTCGCCCAGGTGCGCGAAAAATCAGCCCGCCAGAAGGTGACCTTAATCCCAATTTAACTTTCAATCCGGGAAGTTTTGTCCAAGAATGAGACTGGCGGGTGCTTGATTCCGGATTCCGGCGGACGTGGTGTGGCAGGTGTGCCGCCATTTTATGACCCACTGAGGCGTAATAAAACGGGGAGGAAATGGCCGGCCCGTTCTCAACCCGTTTCCCCTCTCTGGAAAGAGTGAAGAAAACCCGCAGAAAGTTTTCACGGTCGATAAGATGGATGTGAGAAGGGTGATTGAAGGATTGTTGGATTTTAATTTTTTTAAATTATGCTAAAAAATATGTTTTGTCTGAATTTCTGTATTCATAAATGCAAGTACAACAAGTCATTACTTCAAGCTTAATTAGGCTTATTATTACAACTTCACTAAACAACATAATTTTTAATAGGGTCTTGGGGGACCCCAAAACGAACCGAATAAGGCTGACCTGGCCAAAATCGATTCAGCCAGTTCTGAGATAATCGTGTGAAAAAAAAATCGTTTTCACACACATTTCCACCGACATTTGCTTAAAAAATGATTTTGAGTCGATATTTATACGTGAAGGTATATCTAGGAGGTGTATTTAACAAGTTCAATTTTCAAGTGAGTTTATAGCCTTTCTTCAGTGAGGAAGGCAAAAAAAATCATCATTTTTTTGGAAAACATCTTACATATGGCCACAAAAAAATAAGTTTTTTAAGATTATTTATTCAGAGAGCAGATTTCTAGAGTTTTTTAATGATCCTTTAAAAATATAAAACACAATAGCTTATAGGACCTGTTCAAAAAAAACTCTAGACTTGCTAAATTATTTCTGATATGCTGTAAAAATTTCCTATATTTTTTTTTATTTTAGTATTACCCTAAATTAAAGACCACGGGTCGGATCCAGCCCATAAAGCCATTTTATACGGTCTTTTCTTCCTGAAATTAAGTTCTTAAGTTTTCAAAACGATTTTCTTACAAGTTGATAATTATTTTTTCAATATACGCCAACTGAACTGTTTTTAAAGTTCTGGTCAAAGTTCAAATTCTAAATTTTAAAAATAAATATCATAAAGTGCACAAATCATGACGTTCGCGATAACAGATACGTTACTATTATGAATTTGCAAAATTGTGCATTTTATTATTTCTTAATTTTCATGTTTTGTTTTTATTTTATACATGTCGATTTGCTAAAACATTCAAAACAAACGTGTCACAATTCCATTGTAGTAGAATCTAATATTTATTTATTTATTTTTTTTATTCAAATACCCTTTTTATAATCCCCAATTGTTTAAGATTGTCAAGGGGAAATGGAGCGCAGAATTTTTTTGAACTTGAATTTGCGTTCAGTGTAACGTTAACCTGTAATTCACATGAGAACAAATTTTCACATTTATGTGACATTTAAAAATTACAAACGGTAATGAAAACGTACTATTAATAATAGGATTAGGAATTATCTTTCATCTTTTAATACAAAATGGAAGCTTTTGTTAAAAAAAATTAAAACATAATACCTTCTAACAAACACTATGATTTTGGGTCGCATCATCATCTTCTATGATGAATCCTGACCAAACACCCTATCCTACTAACAAATTTTCAGGTTCCTGGCGCTTGTGGGGTGTAAGCACAGAGTAAATCAGCTGCCCTAGTAGCAACCTGCGCTAACTAACATTCCCGTCCCTTAAAATCGAGATCTACAAACTGACATGGCGAGCGCCGTTGGTGGCCAATGACTGTTACCTATTCGCAACTGATCTAGCTTAAGCAATCATGGTGTTTTATCTTTTCAGCGCATTCATACATGCTGTTGATAAGGGAAACACCACTAGATCGTCGAGGCATATAATCAGTAGTGCTGAAGGGATATTACGGTTCTGTTCAGCAACGGAGGGGCAACCATGGGTGATCTCTCATGCTCATTCTCATGCTCAAAATGGAAGCTTTTGTTTAAAAAAACAAAAACATTTTGAAAACATAGCAACTTCAAAATAGACTCAAAATCACTTAAAAACAATTATAACTGTCTTCGGCAAAGATGTGTAATTTTATGTCATAAATAACTCTTCAGAACATAGTAGGCCGCTTTTTTTGCTTTTTTCGACCGTTTTTGCAAAAGTGGCGTATATCTCGAGTAGATTGAGAGCTACAAATTTGGCGCCTTCGACATAATTTCATGAATATTTTTTCTCTACAACTTTGCCGAAGACACCAAAGCCCTACAACGTCATCCAACAAAGTTAGAGCTAGGTTGACACCCTGTATATCAATAGCTTCTAATAAAACATAATGTTGATATTTCAAAATCAAGCCTAACTTTACAAATGACCTGAATTTTAAAATTGCAGCAACAATTTTTTTTAAACATAATTAGATATCCATTATTTTTCAGTCAAATTTATGGGAAATTGGACGAGCATTCCGGTAAAAATATTGTCGAAACTGAAAAAGCAAGTCTGTATATAAATTGCAAAAAAAAAACACCAAAAATCCTATTTTTGAATATTTTTACTTTTAAAACTGCTGTATCTTTACAAGGATTGGACATAGGACACTATTGGGTTTTGAAAATTTCGACGTTTACTCACACAGCAGTTGCCCCGACCACTCTTCGATTTGCGTGAAACTTTGTCCTAAGGGGTAACTTTTGTCCCTGATCACGAATACGAGGTCCATTTTTTGATATCTCGTGACGGAGGGGCGGTACGACCCCTTCCATTTTTGAACATGCGAAAAAAGAGGTGTTTTTCAATAATTTGCAGCCTGAAACGGTGATGAGATAGAAATTTGGTGTCAAAGGGACTTTGATGTAAAATTAGACGCCCGATTTGATGGCGTACTCAGAATTCCGAAGAAAGATGTTTGGCCCTTTTAAAATGTTAGTCTTGATTAATTTTTTTTTCAAAATATTTTTTTCGAAAAGATCGGAAAATTTCACGAATGTTTTATGTATTAACATTGAAAATTGAACCATTAGTTGCTGAGATATCGTCATTAGAAAATCGTGGGCTGTTTGGGTGAGACTTAGAAAACTTCAATTTTCGTGTTTCTTTTTCTTTAAGCCGCTGTATCTCAACAACCAGAGGTCCAATCTTCGGTGTCTCTTAGACAATTTTATAGCAAATTTTCTGAACTTTTCAAAAAAAATATTTTTAGAAATGGTCACTCATGGTCACTATTTTTAAAAATCGAAAAACTGCAAATATTTCGCTGAAATCAAACTTTCGGTGGCTATATCTTGAAAACGGGGCCCTTTATCAAAAAATCTGTAAAGTAATTTTCGATTGCAAATTCAATTTTGCATAAAAAAATGAGGTCAAAAAAATTTTATGTATGAAATTTCGATTTTTTCCAAAAATCACAAGTTTTTCAAAAAATCATAACTCGGCGGCAGATTTTTTGACCATGTTTCTCTATGGCTCAAAAGTTGCGGATTTTTGTCCCCTAAAACATATCAAAAAATCTCGAAAATCAAAAAATACGTATTTTGGGAATTTGAGTTTTTGTGAAAAAAAAGTTAATAAAAAAATCGGGAATTTTTTTCCGTGTACCTATTTTTTTCTAAATAGTCCTTAACAATACCTACAACTTTGCCGAAGACACCAAATTGATCAAAAAATTCCTTCAAAAGTTACAGATTTTCGAATATTTACGTACCATTTTTGTATGAACAGCTGCCAAATTTGTATGGAAATTTATATGGACAAACTAATGATGCAAAATGGCTTCTTTGGTCATAGGGAAGGCCCCCACAAAGTTTGAGCCAAATCAAAAAATACAAAAAATAAAAATGGTCGAAATCGGCCGGTTTTGTAGAGAATTGCTCTTCAAATGCTTAAAAACACAATTTTTGATAGATTTCTATGACTGTAAATTGATTTATTTGAATTTTAGACAAAGACACAGACATACACAGACTTTTTCACAGACATTTTAAAAAAACATGTGGCATCCCTGGTTGGGACTAAACTTTTAGGATATTGGCCACACCCGGAGTGGCCATTGCCCTGAGGGAAGGTTCTCCCGGGAGGACTTTTACGGAACCATACAGATTCGGGCAATATGGGTATCAAAATTCATGGTTTTTGATACTGGCAATGAAAATGGCCATTTTGACAGGATTGGCCACACCCGGAGTGGCCATTGCCCTGAGGGAAGGTTCTCCCGGGAGGACATTAATGGAACCATACAGATTTGGGCAATATGGGTATCAAAATTTATGGTTTTTGATACTGGTAATAAAAATGGCCATTTTGACACGATTGGCCGTACCCGGAGTGGCCATGGCCCTGAGGGAAGGTTCTTCCGGAAGGACATTTATGGAACCATACAAATTGGGGCAATATGGGTATCAAAATTCATGGTTTTTGATACTGGTAATGAAAATGGCCATTTTGGCAGGATTGGCCACACCCGGAGTGGCCAGTGCCCTGGGAAAGGTTTTCCCGGGAGGACATTTATGGAACCATACAAATTGGGGCAATATAGGTATCAAAATTCATGGTTTTTGAGACTGGTAATGAAAATGGCCATTTTGACACGATTGGCCACACCCGGAGTGGCCATGGCCCTGAGGGAAGGTTCTCCCGAGTGGACATTTATGGAACCATACAAATTGGGGCATTATGGGTATCAAAATTCATGGTTTTTGATACTGGTAATGAAAATGATCATTTTGACACGATTGGCCACACCTTCCTACGAACCGAGGAATAAACATGTGTCTTTGGTGAGGTCACCGGATTAACACTTCTTCAATTGAAATGGCCAGATTCACCGCCTGCGGTAGAAGCAGTTGAAGTTCCACGAGCCGCAGTTGATGTTCCACATTTTCCGCAGGTGAAGAATCCAACCTGTGCGGTCCCAACAAATAGAATTCAACCTCGCTTATCTACCCGACAGCGACGAAAACAAGAAGCACTACATGGACGTTTGGCTTGGCGAGGATGTCAACGACTTGGCCAGGGCCACTGAAGACGAAGAGGCCGACGACCGGGTGTTGAACATCGTAGGGGGTTAGCCGGAGAAAACGAGCCAGCACTGCAATTCGATTACGCTACCCTTGAGCTGAAACCTGAGCCACCACTGGGAGATTCACCAATGTCGCCAGTCGCGTAAACGGTTAACACCGACAATCCCCCTAGTCTCCGTTACCGGATGTGGAATTCAGCAACGATACATCCATCTCTCTGCCATTGGAGATTCGTGGCCTAATGTACTGCCTGGAACTGATGCAGATACCGGTGGAGAATTCGTTGGTCTACACGTCCCAGGAGTGCACCAATACGCCGATCAAGATTGCGCGGTATGGACGGTGGAGAATGAGCATCGGAAGCGGTGGCCCTGAAAAGGCAGCCCAACTTGCAGGTCGTGTCCTACTTCATGCAAACGTTCGGCAGCATTGTCCGGCTCGCGACCCTCATTCCCGTGGTTCCCCAGCTACGAAGTGAGCGACGAATACTTTGATCATTGAAGAATGACCTGCGTGAGCTGGTCCATTTAATCGGCTTTAAATTTAGCCAGCGTTCAATCTCTTGTATTAAAATGAAATGAAAAAGCAACTTAATTTAGTTTTATGTTATAATTAAAATGTTATGAATTTGATGCCATTTGCAAAATGTCATGTCCAGTATCAAAACCATGAATTTTGATACCCATATTGCCTCAAGTCAAATGGTTCGTTAAAGTGGAACCTTCCCCAGTGTACTGGCCGCTCCAGGCTGTGGCAAATATACTTCCAGTATGGTCCCAACCCCATTGCCCCAAATCTTTCTGGTTTCTCGGTGACCGTCCTAACAATCTTCATTTTAACAGAATTCCTCCCAAGTTGGTGCAAAACCTGTGACTTTCAATGTATGCATGTGTGTGTTTGAGCAATACAATTAACACCGTGGATCCGTCTTTGACGAAACCTCGGTAGGCACTGAAATTGGTCAGAGGCTATCTGTTAGCTTATATACAGTTAAACCTCGCATATGCACCTCATATGGGGGTTTCTTATGCGAAGCACGCATATGCGAGGTACAGGGCTTATGGGATTTTGGCTATATGGGAGACATGGGCTATATTTTTATAAAAAATCAACTAAACTATACAAATTTATAGTGTTTTGGAATCGTTATGAAGTCAGCTATACAGCTACACCAAATTTACATGGTTTACGATGTTCATGATCATCCGAAACTTCGTCAAGTTAAGGCCTATGTGTTCAACGCCGTACAAGTATGAGGTAGGCGATTTGACTGTGGTTTTTGACCACAGATCATATCCGGATAACCTCAGGGAGGTTCAGGGACTAGTCTACCGATATGTGGTGATGTTCTGGGTCTTCTGTAGAGTCCCGGGAGGTACGACCGATGGGTCTACCGCCGTAACATGGCAGAGGTCGGTGGTTTTGACCTCAGATCATATCCAGATAGCCTCAGGAGTTCAGGGACTAGTCTACCGATATGTGGAAATGTTCTGGGTCTTCTGTGGAGTCCCGGAGCTACGCCTGAAGGATCTACCGCCGTAACAAGTCAGAGGTCGATGGTTTTGACCTTAGATAACATCCAGATAGCCTCAGGAGGTTCAGGGACTAGTCTACCGGTATGTGGTGATGTTCTGGGTCTTCTGTAGAGTCCCGGTAGTTACGAACGATGGGTCTACCGCCGTAACACGGCAGAGGTCGGTGGTTTTGACCACAGATCATATCCGGATAGCCTCAGGAGGTTCAGGGACTAGTCTACCGGTATGTGGTGATGTTCTGGGTCTTCTGTAGAGTCCCGGTAGTTACGACCGATGGGTCTACCGCCGTAACACGGCAGAGGTCGGTGGTTTTTGACCTCAGATCATATCCAGATAGCCTCAGGGAGCTTCAGGGACTAGCCTACCGATATGTGGTGATGTTCTGGGTCTCATGTAGAGTCAGGAGCTACGACCGAAGGGTCTACCGCCATAACACGGCAGAGGTCGGTGGTTTTGACCTCAGATCATATCAGATAGCCTCAGGGAGGTTCAGGGACTAGTCTACCGATTTGTGGTAATGTGCTGGGTCTTCTGTAGAGTCCCGGGAGCTACGGTCAATGGGTCTACCGCCGTAACAAGGCAGAAGTCGGTGGATTTTGACCTCAGAACATATCCGGATAGCCTCAGGAAGGTTCAGGGACCAGTCTACCGATGTGTGGTGATGTTCTGGGTCTTCTGTAGAGTCCCGGGAGTTACGGTCAATGGGGTTATCACCGTAGCTAGACCCAGCACATTACCACAAATCGGTAGACTAGTCCCTTAACCTATCTGAGGCTATCCGAATATAAACTGAGGTCGAAAACCTACGACCTCTATCTTGTTGCGGTGGTAGAGTCATCGGCCGTGACTCCCGGGACTCTACAGGAGACCCAGAACATCACCACATATCGGTAGACTAGTCTCTGAACCTCCCTGAGGCTATCCGGATATGATCTGAGGTCAAAAACCACTGACCTCTGCCGTGTTACGTCGGTAGACCCATCGGACGTAGCTCCCGGGACTCTACAGAAGACCCAGAACATCACCACATATCGGTAGACTAGTCCCTGAACCTCCCTGAGGCTATCTGGATATGATCTGAGGTCAAAACCACCGACCTCTGCTGTGTTACGGCGATAGACCCATTGGTCGTACCTCCCGGGACTCTACAGAAGACCCAGAACATTTCCACATATCGGTAGACTAGTCCCTGAACCTTCCTGAGGCTATCTGGATATGATCTGAGGTCAAAAACCACCGACCTCTGCCGTGTTACGGCGGTAGACCCATCGGTCGTAACTACCGGGACTCTACAGAAGACCCAGAACATCACCACATACCGGTAGACTAGTCCCTGAACCTCCCTGAGGCTATCCGGATATGATCTGTGGTAAAACCACTGACCTCTGCCGTGTTACGGCGGTAGACCCATCGGTCGTACCTCCCGGGACTCTACAGGAGACCCAGAACATCACCACATATCGGTAGACTAGTCCCTGAACCTCCCTGAGGCTATCTGGATATGATCTGAGGTCAAAAACCACCGACCTCTGTCGAGCTACGGTGATAACCCCATTGACCGTAACTCCCGGGACTCTACAGAAGACCCAGAACATCACCACACATCGGTAGACTGGTCCCTGAACCTTCCAGAGGCTATCCGGATATGATCTGAGGTCAAAATCCACCGACTTCTGCCTTGTTACGGCGGTAGACCCATTGACCGTAGCTCCCGGGACTCTACAGAAGACCCAGTACATTACCACAAATCGGTAGACTAGTCCCTGAACCTCCCTGAGGCTATCTGGATATGATCTGAGGTCAAAAACCACCGACCTCTGCAGTGTTACGGCGGTAGACCCATCGGTCGTACCTCCCGGGACTCTACAGGAGACCCAGAACATCACCACATATCGATAGACTAGTCCCTGAACCCCCCTGAGGCTATCCAGATATGATCTGAGGTCAAAAACCACTGACCTCTGCCGTGTTACGGCGGTAGACCCATCGGACGTAGCTCCCGGGACCCTACAGGAGACCCAGAACATCACCACATATCGGTAGACTAGTCCCTGAACCCTCCTGAGGCTATCCGGATATGATCTGAGGTCAAAAAACACTGACCTCTGCCGTGTTACGGCGGTAGACCCATCGGACGTAGCTCCCGGGACTCTACAGGAGACCCAGAACATCACCACATATCGGTAGACTAGTCCCTGAACCTCCCTGAGGCTATCCGGATATGATCTGTGGTCAAAAACAGTCAAATCGCCTACCTCATACTTGTACGGCGTTGAACACATAGGCCTTAACTTGACGAAGTTTTGGATGACCTAGAACATCGTAAACCATGTAAATTTGGTGTAGCTGTATACCTGACTTCATAACGATTCCAAAACACTATAAATTTGTATAGTTTAGATGATTTTTTATAAAAATATAGCCTATGTCTCCCATATAGCCAAAATCCCATAAGCCCTGTACCTCGCATATGCAACTCTTGCCACAAAACCGAATCAGGTGAAATGACTCGTATATGCAAAGTTGCATATGCGAGGCGCTCTTATACGAGGTTTAACTGTAGTTCACATGAAATGCGGCAACATGGCGTAAATTTTGCCTCGTCTCCTGCTTTCTTGGAACAGTCACGCGAGAATGTTGCACCACTGTTGCCACATTTCATGCAAACTATATAAGTTAACAGATAGCCTCTGACCAATTTCAGTGCCTATCGAGGTTTCGTCAAAGACGGTTCCACGGTGGTAATTTTATTGCTCAAAAACACACATCCACACAATGATAGACACAGGTTGTGCACCAACTTGGCAGGAATTCTGTTCTAATGAAGATTGTTAGGACGGTCACCCGAAAACCAGAATGATTTGAGGGCAATGGAGTTTGGACCAAATTGGTAGGATATTGGCCACAACCGGAGCGGCCATGGCCCTGGGAAGGTTCTATTGGGGACATTTATCGAACCAAACAAATTGGGGCAATATGGGTATCAAAATTCATGGTTTTGATACTGGTAATGAAAATGGCTATTTCTGTCAGGCCACACCCGGAGTGGCCATTGCCCTGAGGGAAGGTTCTCTCGGGAGGACATTTACGGAACCATACAAATTGAGGCAATATTGGCATCTAAATTCATGGTTTTTAAAACAGGAAATAAATTTTGAAAATGGCCATTTTTACAGAATTGGCCACACCCAGAGTGGCCATTGCCCTGGGGGAAGGTTCTGAAGTAGTTCCTACCGTACAATCACTTCAGGTGTGGCCAATCCTGTCAAAATGGCCATTTTCATTACCAGTATCAAAAACCATGAATTTTGATACCCATATTGCTCAAATCTGTATGGTTCCGTAAATGTCCTCCCGGGAGAACCTTCCCTCAGGGCAATGGCCACTCCGGGTGTGGCCAATCCTGTCAAAATGGCCATTTTCATTACCAGTTTAAAAAACCATAAATTTTGATACCCATATTGCCCAAATCTGTATGGTTCCGTAAATGTCCTCCCGGGAGAACCTTCCCTCAGGGCAATGGCCACTCCGGGTGTGGCCAATCCTGTCAAAATGGCCATTTTCATTACCAGTATCAAAAACCATGAATTTTGATACCCATATTGCCCAAATCTGTATGGTTCCGTAAATGTCCTCCCGGGAGAAACCTCCCCTCAGGGCAATGGCCACTCTGGGTGTGGCCAATCCTGTCAAAATAAACATTTTCATTACCAGTATCAAAAACCATGAATTTTGATACCCATATTGCTCAAATCTGTATGGTTCCGTTAATGTCCTCCCGGGAGAACCTTCCCTCAGGGCAATGGCCACTCCGGGTGTGGCCAATCCTGTCAAAATAAACATTTTCATTACCAGTATCAAAAACCATGAATTTTGATTCCCATATTGCCCAAATCTGTATGGTTCCGTAAAAGTCCTCTCGGGAGAACCTTCCATCAGGGCAATGGCCACTCCGGGTGTGGCCAATCCTGTCAAAATGGCCATTTTCATTACCAGTATCAAAAACCATGAATTTTGATACCCATATTGCCCAAATCTGTATGGTTCCGTAAATGTCCTCCCGGGAGAACCTTCCCTCAGGGCAATGGCCACTCCGGGTGTGGCCAATCCTGTCAAAATAAACATTTTCATTACCAGTATCAAAAACCATGAATTTTGATACCCATATTGCCCAAATCTATATGGTTACGTAAATGTCCTCTCGGGAGAACCTTCCATCAGAGCAATGGCCTCTCCGGGTGTGGCCAATCCTGTCAAAATGGCCATTTTCATTACCAGTATCAAAAACCATGAATTTTGATACCCATATTGCTCAAATCTGTATGGTTCCGTAAATGTCCTCCCGGGAGAACCTTCCCTCAGGGCAATGGCCACTCCGGGTGTGGCCAATCCTGTCAAAATAAACATTTTCATTACCAGTATCAAAAACCATGAATTTTGATTCCCATATTGCCCAAATCTGTATGGTTCCGTAAAAGTCCTCTCGGGAGAACCTTCCATCAGGGCAATGGCCACTCCGGGTGTGGCCAATCCTGTCAAAATGGCCATTTTCATTACCAGTATCAAAAACCATGAATTTTGATACCCATATTGCCCAAATCTGTATGGTTCCGTAAAAGTCCTCTCGGGAGAACCTTCCATAAGGGCAATGGCCACTCCGGGTGTGGCCAATCCTGTCAAAATGGCCATTTTCATTACCAGTATCAAAAACCATGAATTTTGATACCCATATTGCTCAAATCTGTATGGTTCCGTAAATGTCCTCCCGGGAGAACCTTCCCTCAGGGCAATGGCCACTCCGGGTGTGGCCAATCCTGTCAAAATGGCCATTTTCATTACCAGTATCAAAAACCATGAATTTTGATACCCATATTGCCCAAATCTGTATGGTTCCGTAAATGTCCTCCCGGGAGAACCTTCCCTCAGGGCAATGGCCACTCCGGGTGTGGCCAATCCTGTCAAAATGGCCATTTTCATTACCAGTATCAAAAACCATGAATTTTGATACCCATATTGCCCAAATCTGTATGGTTCCGTAAATGTCCTCCCGGGAGAAACCTCCCCTCAGGGCAATGGCCACTCCGGGTGTGGCCAATCCTGTCAAAATAAACATTTTCATTACCAGTATCAAAAACCATGAATTTTGATTCCCATATTGCCCAAATCTGTATGGTTCCGTAAAAGTCCTCTCGGGAGAACCTTCCATAAGGGCAATGGCCACTCCGGGTGTGGCCAATCCTGTCAAAATGGCCATTTTCATTACCAGTATCAAAAACCATGAATTTTGATACCCATATTGCCCAAATCTGTATGGTTCCGTAAATGTCCTCCCGGGAGAACCTTCCCTCAGGGCAATGGCCACTCCGGGTGTGGCCAATCCTGTCAAAATAAACATTTTCATTACCAGTATCAAAAACCATGAATTTTGATACCCATATTGCCCAAATCTGTATGGTTACGTAAATGTCCTCTCGGGAGAACCTTCCATCAGAGCAATGGCCTCTCCGGGTGTGGCCAATCCTGTCAAAATAAACATTTTCATTACCAGTATCAAAAACCATGAATTTTGATACCCATATTGCCCAAATCTATATGGTTACGTAAATGTCCTCTCGGGAGAACCTTCCATCAGGGCAATGGCCTCTCCGGGTGTGGCCAATCCTGTCAAAATGGCCATTTTCATTACCAGTATCAAAAACCATGAATTTTGATTCCCATATTGCCCAAATCTGTATGGTTCCGTAAAAGTCCTCTCGGGAGAACCTTCCATCAGGGCAATGGCCACTCCGGGTGTGGCCAATCCTGTCAAAATGGCCATTTTCATTACCAGTATCAAAAACCATGAATTTTGATACTCATATTGCCCAAATCTGTATGGTTCCGTAAATGTCCTCCCGGGAGAACCTTCCCTCAGGGCAATGGCCACTCCGGGTGTGGCCAATCCTGTCAAAATAAACATTTTCATTACCAGTATCAAAATAGTAGTTTATGCAACAAGTTGCAAAAAGAGGATTTTTTCAGCTTAAGTCGTACATTTATCCAACGAGGTTCACCGAGTTGGATAAATACGACGAGTGCTGAAAAAATCAAGTTTTGCAACGAGTTCCATACAAATTTTTTTGCAATTTCAAAAAACTCCCATTTAGTGAAATTTTAAGTCGAATTTTCATGTATTTTGTCAATAAATCGTTTAAATCAAAAAAATGTTGAAAAGTGTTACTTTTCGAAACAAGTGCTGAAAAGTTCAACTTTTCAGCACCCATTTCAGTGCTGAAAAGTAGAACTTTTCAGCATTTATTTTGAAAAGTGTTGCTATTCGATTCTATTATTTTTGGTACAGAAAAGTAGGCTATTTCGTCGTTCAAGAATGACAGGAAAAGTAAGTAGTTTCACGACGGAATTGCAAAAACCATGAATTTTGATACCCATATTGCCCAAATCTGTATGGTTACGTAAATGTCCTCTCGGGAGAACCTTCCCTCAGGGCAATGGCCACTCCGGGTGTGGCCAATCCTGTCAAAATAAACATTTTCATTACCAGTATCAAAAACCATGAATTTTGATACCCATATTGCCCAAATCTATATGGTTACGTAAATGTCCTCTCGGGAGAACCTTCCATCAGGGCAATGGCCTCTCCGGGTGTGGCCAATCCTGTCAAAATGGCCATTTTCATTACCAGTATCAAAAACCATGAATTTTGATACCCATATTGCCCAAATCTGTATGGTTCCGTAAATGTCCTCCCGGGAGAACCTTCCCTCAGGGCAATGGCCACTCCGGGTGTGGCCAATCCTGTCAAAATAAACATTTTCATTACCAGTATCAAAAACCATGAATTTTGATACCCATATTGCCCAAATCTGTATGGTTACGTAAATGTCCTCTCGGGAGAACCTTCCCTCAGGGCAATGGCCACTCCGGGTGTGGCCAATCCTGTCAAAATAAACATTTTCATTACCAGTATCAAAAACCATGAATTTTGATACCCATATTGCCCAAATCTATATGGTTACGTAAATGTCCTCTCGGGAGAACCTTCCATCAGGGCAATGGCCTCTCCGGGTGTGGCCAATCCTGTCAAAATGGCCATTTTCATTACCAGTATCAAAAACCATGAATTTTGATACCCATATTGCCCAAATCTGTATGGTTCCGTAAATGTCCTCCCGGGAGAACCTTCCCTCAGGGCAATGGCCACTCCGGGTGTGGCCAATCCTGTCAAAATAAACATTTTCATTACCAGTATCAAAAACCATGAATTTTGATACCCATATTGCCCAAATCTGTATGGTTACGTAAATGTCCTCTCGGGAGAACCTTCCCTCAGGGCAATGGCCACTCCGGGTGTGGCCAATCCTGTCAAAATAAACATTTTCATTACCAGTATCAAAAACCATGAATTTTGATACCCATATTGCCCAAATCTATATGGTTACGTAAATGTCCTCTCGGGAGAACCTTCCATCAGGGCAATGGCCTCTCCGGGTGTGGCCAATCCTGTCAAAATGGCCATTTTCATTACCAGTATCAAAAACCATGAATTTTGATACCCATATTGCTCAAATCTGTATGGTTCCGTAAATGTCCTCCCGGGAGAACCTTCCCTCAGGGCAATGGCCACTCCGGGTGTGGCCAATCCTGTCAAAATGGCCATTTTCATTACCAGTATCAAAAACCATGAATTTTGATACCCATATTGCCCAAATCTGTATGGTTCCGTAAAAGTCCTCTCGGGAGAACCTTCCATCAGGGCAATGGCCACTCCGGGTGTGGCCAATCCTGTCAAAATTGCCATTTTTATCACCAGTATCAAAAACCATGAATTTTGATACGCATTTTGCCCCAAGTCGTATGGTTCCGTAAATGTCCTCCCGGTAGAACCTTCCCTGAGGGCAATGGCCACTCCGGGTGTGGCCAATCCTGCCAAAATGGCCATGTTCATTACCAGTATCAAAAACCATGAATTTTGATACCCATATTGCCCAAATCTGTATGGTTCCGTAAATTTCCTCCCGGGAGAACCTTCCCTCAGGGCACTGGCCACTCCGGGTGTGGCCGATACTCTACCAATTTGTTCCCAATCATTTCGGTATTCCGGTGACCGCTCTGGCAACCGTCAATAACTTCTTGGACCTCCTCTCAAGTTCGTTCACCACCTGTTTCTTTCAACGTGTGCGTGTGTGTGTGAGCAATAAAATCCCAACGTAAGGTCTGTCTTTGATGAAAGTCTGATGGACACTAAATCCTCCAGAGGCTAACTTTTAGCTTAAATAGTTGGCACGGCATCCACGCAACAGAAACAGAATGTCACGCCGAGGGCATGCGACGGTAACGCTACATTTTCGAAAAATTTTGCATTGACACCGCAGATAGAGCTTTAAGACAAAGTCCTTTGTCAAAACAGACCTCGGATTCGTCATCAGGGACATAAGTTACCCCTAAGGACAAAGTTTCACGCAAATCGAAGATGGGTCGGGGCAACTTTTCCCGATTTCGTGTGAGTTGGTAGAGAATTACCCAATTAAAAAAACAGTTTTAATGAAAAAAAATATATTTTTTGGAGATGTCTCCCCATCCTTGCATTTTGCGTGAGTCTTTTTGTAACATCTTTACCAATTTCCTCAAAAATTTTGAACGAAAAAAAAATCCGGACATCACCCGTTAAATTTAACTTTTAAACTTAAAAATTGAAAAACCTAATGGAAAAATTTAAAACCTAATTCTTTAGTGTACTTTTTCAGAAAGCCCGTCCACTTTCCTACAAGTTTCTCTCAGACCACTTTTTGATACGATGCAACGGCTTTGAGGTACAGAAATTTTTAATTTTTAAATTACAAAAATATTCAAATAACTTACGCCCTTCTCGAATGTCATTCTCGAGTGAAACTGGCTCCAAATATACAAAAATGGCTTATATAAGCCTAGGATAACATGTCTCATTGAAATCGGAGAGGGTCGGGTACAAAAGTACCAGAAAAAATCCCGATTTGAGCCGGAATTGCTCATGTTTAAAACAATGCTTAAAATAGTTGTGTAAGGGGTAACATACATGTAGAAAAGCACAAAATTTCACATTACAGATTTTAAAATTGAAAAACACAAAAATATTTTTAAACTTTTTCAAAATCAAATCTCAATTTTTGGGTCCATTTGGTCAAAGCAATCGTTTTTTGTAACTGATAACTTCAAATTAGCTTTATCTCGGCAATGAAACAACCAAATGTCTTCAAATTGAAATGTTTTGCTATAAGATGAAAGTGTATATTTGAATGCCCTGAAAACAGATTGAAAAAAAGTTGAAGTACGTCCTCTGACCTTTTCGACCATTTGACCATGTATGTAACCACTTAAGCAAATTTTATGGTTGTCCAACCATCAATTTTCGTTTTTAAACATTGTTGAGCTATTTTTGAGAATTAGCCAAAAAAGTTTACAAAATCTTGCCGTTTCAAATTTTATAAAAAAATAATGTGAATTGAAAACGAGGTAATTTGAAATTTTCATTTGTACAAATAAGGATTTTTTACTACATTTATCTATAAAATTAACTGTTAAAATAAGTTATTTAGAGATACTGTTAATTTCAAAATGAGTTCCCTGTTTAAATTTTCTTCATCTTTTTTTCAATTAATAAACTCTATTTATGAAATATTTTTGAATCTAGCACTAGACCTTACTGGAGATATCTGTACCACATTCAGGTACTCACCCTTTGTGTTTAGGCAATACTTAAAGCAAGCATCCGTTAAGGAGAGAAAAAAATAACTTTTATGGCTGATTTGGTCGGCCAGACCCAGTCTCAAAAACATCGTTAAGTTGCCCACCCGGCAGGCTAAAAACTGCTTTGTGATTGGATGATTGACGTCAAACTATGGCTTTTTTTTTTGGCAAATTCATGAGTTTATTTTTAAGACGAGTTTTTCAAAGTTATTAATTTTAAAACAACTATAAAAGTTGAAGTTCAGTACCGAAATGCCGTCAAGGAATGACGCAGGACTACGCACCAGACAACTCAACGTTCCACCCCACGTCCTTCAAACGCTCCACTAGAGATGGCTTTTTCGTTGCCCCGTCGTCAAGGACAGCATCAGCTCCCTTCTTCGAAGCTCCCTTCAAAGCTCTCGGTAGAAGACGGGAAAATTCTGGGGTGTGGTCTGAGAAGGGGCACGATACTGACTACTTGAATTTTCCGAGTAACTCTTCGGACGAGAGAGACGCCTTCGGGGGGGCAACGAAACTGCCGACGCAGGACGTGTTTTGCTTTAATTAGGATTTCATTTGAATATTACTTGGGTGGGGTCGAGATTAGGGGAAATTTGAGGGTGGTTATCTTTTATGTTACAGTTATAAAAGCTGGAGGGTAACATTGAAGTTAATAGTAGAAGAAAACGTTGTTTGCTAAGACAATATTGATACAATACATAATTTTCAACATTATGAATAAAATAAAAGATGAAATGAATGAAATTGAAACATTCAACAACAAATTTGAGTTCAAAATTTGCAACATTTTCCACATTTCAGAAGCCAACAGCAGCTCAAAACGTGAGCAAGTTACCAAAAGGCTAAAATTTGCACACTTAGTAAACAGGAAGCTTTTCATTTTACTTTATTTTTGCTCCGTTGACGAACTTCCGGACAGTTTTTGGACAATAAAAAGCTTGATGACGGGCCCTTCTCAGTTTGTGCTTATTTTTTTACTGTCCTGCTAATTAGTTGATGATGAATGAAGCAAATCTGCCGACGGAAAGGCAAGCAAGAAGGATGTTGGTTTAGGTTAAGATGTGACATCCTTTTAGCACCGCAGACGGGTTTAAGGAACAGAATGTGGTAATTTTGAGACTTGCCAAAAAAAAGGATGTGGTGGCAATCGACGCTTTTTGCGATGAATAAATTTCACAAATTGAACAAGTATAATTTAGTTCCTTTTCGTTCCAAAATGATTTCACTGCAATTATTAATCCATCTGTCATGACGGCTTTGATGACTCAAATATGCTTGCTAACTAATCTGTCTGAAAATCCTATTTTGAGTGATTTGGCGAATGGTCACAAAACCATCCCCGGAAGCTTAATTTGCTTTCAATTTTTTACCACTATCAAATTGAAAGTAACATTTCAAAAAGTCTAAATTATTAAAAAAAAATAAGAACCAACATGAGATTAATCAAATTCTTAAAGCATTTCTAACAAAAGCCAATCATTAAAGTCAGTTAAATTGAAACCAGATTTGAATTCTTCAAACATTTATTACTAACAAGCCCTTTTGAAACCTTTCATCCCTCGCTAGACCTATTCTATTATTATCGTCCCGCGGCGACTCTCCGCTAATGACAATGATTATCACTTGCCAGATGGTGTCCCGGAAACGATTGCCACGTGTTCTATACGTGCGATGTATGTGTGTGTGTATGAATTTGTACTATAGTTGATGACAAAAGTTTTACGTCCCTCCCCCCTCTTCTGGGGAGTGTCACATAATCGTTCAATTGAACACACGGTGAAAGGCATCATCGCCGTGAAGCTATGCTCCCCAATGAGGGAAAGGGAAGAGCAATTATTGTGGCACTTAATCCTAACCGGATGGGAGAAGGGGAAGGGATAGACATTCCGCGGAATTTCTTCCTGAAGTTGACTCGAACAAACGATTTCAGCGTCATTTTAATATTAGTTTAAACGATCAGAATAATAAAAATAATATTTTCAATCAGAAATAGACAGGAAAATCGTGATGAAAAAAATATATATTTATTTTCTTAAATACAGCTGAAAAAAATAAACAAAAGAAAAACAATATAATGATACAAATTTCTTTAAAGTCAAAAAAGTTGAGACGCAAGTACTAACCATAAATAATAGTTTAAGCAACAAGTTGCAAAAAGAAGTTTTATCAGCACGAGTTGTACAACTCGGTAAACCGAGTTGGATAAATACGACGAGTGCTGAAAAAATCAAGTTTTGCATCAAGTTGCTTAGGGGAAAGTGGGGCAAATGTAACAAGCTAAGGAAATGCTCGTTATAACCCATCAAAAACGTTAAAAAATCTGTCGAATTTTTCTATAATCATCTTATTCTAGGTCTTGACTAAGACTTTGATAGAACAAATCCTGTTTTTCAATGTAAAAAAAATGATTTTAAAATTGTTGATTTAACGTACGTTCTACTCAACTAGTGGGGAACAATGCATGAAACAACATGTCAATTTGTTAACAATTTAACTGTTATCACTTAGATATATCAGATTAGAATGTATTTTAAACGTTTCATTCAATTTTAAATTCAATAATAATATTTTACTAATAATTTGGTCGCTTTTACGAAAAAAAAAATAACACTTAGATGATAAATAATAAAATTTCATAATATCACAATATTTGAAATAGACAATTTTTAAACAATTGTTCATCAGTTTTTAAGTACTTGCCCCATCTGGACAAGATTTTTTAAAAGCTCTCTACAAAAATAACCAAAAGTTAAATCTGATCTAGGAAAAACAGCATTTTGATAAAACGAACCCTAAGCCTTATTTTGTACTTTCCAATTATTATAAGAAAACAAAGGGTTTGAAAAAACTTCATTGAATCTTATGCCCCGTGGCGTTTACGTCGTTTTGGCGGTTATGTGGTAGTAGAATCAGCTAATTGCATTGCTAGCAACAAGTCTTCATACTGGAAATAATTAAAATTGTAAAAATTACGACCGTACGAGCGATTATTCCTCTTGCCCCGCCTTCCCCTACAACAGCTTTTGCAATTCCGAAAAACGATTCTTGAATGGAATTGTATGTCTAACATTCATGTGTTTAGTAAATTCGCCGTTCAAAACAAAAAATATTGATAAATGTTACTTTTCGATACAAGTGTTGAAAAGTAGAACTTTTCAGCACTGGTTTTGAAAGGTATTATTTTATTTTTGGTAGGGAAAAGTAGGCCGTTACGATTCTCCAGAAGGACAGGAAAAGTTGAAAGTTTCACAGCGGAGCTGCAAAAATTATTTTTAAGGGGTTACATACACGTAGACAATCACAAAATTTTATATTACAGATTATTTGATAAATCCACTCAAAACATGATTTTGAATCACTCCTGAAAGTTTTATGAAGATATTTAATGATTAAACTGAGTAAGAGACGATTTAAGTTCAAAATTTTGCCATGCGCAAAGCGGGCAGTCTAACTTTGTTGGCGTTTTTCACTAAACCCCAAGTTGATTTACGGGTGCCACGATATCTCGAGATGGGATGGACCAAATTGGCTGAAATTTTAGGTAAAGACTCTCAAGATGTATCCCGTATGCATAACGAAGCTCAATTTTTAAAATAAGCTTTTTAAAAAAATACAAAAATCAAAAACAAACGGTTTATTAATTTGAAAACACACAAAAATATTTTTATCTTTTTTTATTATAAACTTTTTGAAAATCGGGCTTCGTCATGCACACGGAATCGGTTTAACGAGTATTCGCCAAAATTTTGAGCCGATTTGGTCAAGACTGTGTTGAGATATCATGGCACCCGTTTTTTGAAACTGCTAACTTAAAATTGCTATATCTCGGCAACGATGCAACCAAATATCTTCAAATTGGTTTTGAAAGTAGGTGAAAATGTATATTTTAATGACATGAAAAAAGAATTTAAATAAAGTTGAGGTGTGTGCTCATACTAACCTCTGACTTTTTTGCCAATATACATGTATGTAACCCCTTTACAACTAAGCTCAAACACAGTGCAGTTTATTGCCATACTGTTCGAATGCAAATGAAACTTTTAGGCTCTAGTTAAATGCAAAGTGGTTCGCATACCTGCAAATTTAATTCAAACGGATGTGCGACATAAGGTCGAATGCCAATAGGTCGAAATGCATAAGGTCGAAAGTGGACAAAACGTAGAAAGGACAAAAGGTCGAATGAGAAAAAATTAAACAAATAAGTATAGTTATAAACTTCAAAAAAATCATTAAAAAAATATTTTCTTACAAACAAATCTGATTTTTTCTGTGAATTTATCCTTGGTTTATCCATCCTTTGAGCAATGATTTTTTTTGTAAAGAAACAGAATAACTTCCAGACCATTTTGAGAAGATTGACATTCTTTCAATGGACAATTCTTACAAAATAAGTAAATAAATATTTTGGAAGATTATTTTTATTTTTAAGTACAACCAATTCTCGATTGCCAAAATATTTTTGTGAGTTTTTCCATTCTATCAAATATGAAAAGTTCTTCAAAAAAAAATTCGACTTCTTAAATACTTTTTAAGTTTTATTTTATGTTCAAAAAACTATTCTGGACTGTCGTAATGGTTTTGTGATTTAAAAAAAAATCGTTGGAATATTTCAAAGACATTTCAATTCTTCCAAATTTAAATAGTTAAGAAAAATGAAAAAGTCTTGCTTCCTGAATATTGTTGCAGGTTTCATATTTTTTTTCAATCAATCTTTCATGGTCACAATAGATCCTAAATCTGACTTCAAAAACATAACTGTTTACATAAAAAAAATCGATCGAATTTATTTATATTTTTAAAGATAAACTCCCCCTTTTAAATAATAACTTAGTGATATTAATTAAAAACGTTTAAATCACCTTTACTAAGCTGCTTTGGGACCATCCATAAACCACATGGACACTTTTTTGGGAATCTGTTACCCCCTTCGTAGACAATTGTCCATACAAAAATCTTTTTGTATGGATCGTGGACAATCGCCATACCGCCCCCTGAAGTGTCCACGTGGTTTATGGATGGTCCCTTTGCAATATTGGTGTATTTAGGCTCATATCAAAAGTTTTGTTTTGTTAAAATGTATTTTTTTAATTCGACCATTTGCCCTTTCGACCTTTTGTCTATTCGACCATTTGTCCATTCGACCGTATGTCTTTCGACCTTTTGTCATACATTCGTTCTGTTTCGGTGGAGTTGCTGGAAGGCAGTTGGACTAACAATCCAAAGGTCGTCAGTTCGAATCCTGTGGTGGATGGAAGCTAACGTGTAAAAAAAAGGTTGCCTCAACAATCCAGCCTCCGGACACCTAGTTTCGAGTAGGAATCTCTCTCATACGCAGTTAATTGATAACAAATGCTATAAATGTGCCAAAACTATACAAATTTAATTCACATTTTCGGTCATTTTTCTTAAATTTATTGCCCCATTCAAGCCTTTGGACTCTAAGGTGCGAGCAGCGAGGATCGTTTATATTTTCTCTCTGAATCAAAATGGATAGTGCTTGCATTATATTTTATTTTTTTAATTATTGTTTTTTTTTATATCTACCGACAATGTTAATATTTTTTTCTGTTTACATTCTGAATCGAAACTTATTTTATTGTTTTTAAACTTTAAAAAAGGTTTCTATTTCAACTGATAATGTTTAAAATATAATTTACGTTCAATATTTTTGAGACGTTTTTTATATGGTTGAAATTATTGTTTTAATAAATATTTTTTTAATTTGTTAATAATTTTTTGGGTAAAAAATCCTATTCTTTGAAGTTCTTGAAAAGTCGGAAATTTGAAAATGGAATTTGAGGGGCCACTTTGTCTCTCTTTTTCCTTTGAGTAATATTGATTAAAATGAAAACAATTTTCCAGAAAATTTGTTGAAGAGACATCATATCATAAGAGATTGGTAAAGAAACTTTTTAAAATGTTTCATTTCTGAATTTAAAATTTTTAATCTTAAAAAAATAGAAAAAATACAATTTTGCTCAAGCCAACCCAACAACCCACCTTTACATGAGCTTCACACGATCTAAACAATCGCCAAAAATCCATTTGCAACCAATTTTTGGTCTTTAAAAAGAATTGGAAAGAAGAACTCTCAAAATTTAAGGGTTGTCAGTATGTCTTGTTTTATTTGACTTTGCCAATGTTTTTAAAAATGTCATTTTTAAGAGGTCAAATCTGCTTGTGTTTTTTTTCTAACATTTTCTTGTATGAGCGAGTCCACGAGCAAAGCATACCCATCTCGCATCGACCTCACCAATCTGCCTGAAATTTTCAGGCAGTTAAAAAAAATTAAGAAGCTACTTTTTTTCTGGTGTCATCTAGTATCCTTGGAAACGAACTTGATTTTTAATAAATGTGAATCGAAGATTTTTTTAACTTTCATTTTTAAAAGGGTTAAAATGAATGATAATAAACATTTTTATGCATGTTTCTATTGTGAAATTGTCTCAGGAACACGAATATGATGAAATTATCACCGGAAAATTTGTTCTAAGGGGTCCCCCGAGCAAAAATTTACAATCAAAAAAATCACTAAAAGTAAAAGTGTCTATTTAATATGTTAAACTGCTTTACCCAAAGCGTTCTCAGTCTCAGATGGTAGTCCCAGATGTCCCCTACAAGCTGCAGTTCGAACCGAGTTGATATCTGGATGGAACACTTTTTTATTTGAGTTTGAAAATTATGCTATTTTTTCACTAAAATGTCAATAACTCCTTTTAGATTTAACCAATTGGGATGTTTCTCCCTGCATTTTGTTGCTTTTTTTAAGCCCTTTCAGATGCATTTTAAATTTTGAAATTAAATTGAATTTTGCCTGAGTTATAGCCTTTTTAAAATTTTTGACGTTTTTGAACCTTCAAACTTTGTGTTCCGATTTGCCCCACTTCCCGTTGACCTAGAGTGCTCATATTTTGGCCAGATGCTAGTTTCATATGTACAAACAACCCCTGAAAATTTCAGGCAGATTGGTGAGGTCCAAACGACGTCCCATACAAAGGGGTATGCCCTGTTCGTGGACTCGCTCTTAAGTAACTAGAAGTATGCAGTTATTTTCGTAGTGTCTCAATTTAATTGATAATGGTGTCATTATAAATGTGAAAAACAAAAAATTGAAAATGGTTTAATACTACCAAAAACAAAGGTAAACTAAACAAGATAAATGCAAATAAAATACTAAAAATAAAACAGAGAAAACTAAAACAAAAGAAGTGAACTTTTTCGTAGAACAAAAGTTGCTTAAAGGAGACATTTTGAACACAAAACACTGCTCAAAGATAGTGTATGGTATTAATGTTTCAGCTACTTGTTGTAACTACTTTTCAAAAGCATTATTTTAACTATAAAAGAATTTAATGATAAACTGTTGCGTGAACATTCCGAATAAGAAAAAAAAACACTATAAAAACATAATAAAGTTAAAAAAAGGGTCATTCTTTGAGCACTATATTCAAAGTTGCCACCTTAGTTCAATAAAACATATGAAATATGAGGAAAATATATCAAACTGGTAATGTAAAGCTTTTTAAAAAAATGTGTTTTTTTAGGTCTAAAAATTTGCCGAGTAAAAAAATTTCCCTCTCAAGATACAAATTATCAAATATCCTCATAAAACTTTTGTATGAACAGCCCACAAATTTTTAAAGATGTATGAAACGATAAACTTATCATTAAAGATGGTTTTTTGTCCTCAAGAAATCAATAAACAAAGTTTCATCCAATTCAAACAATACAAAATTTAAGATAGGGTAAAAAATGTAAAATGCTAGTGAACTGAACATGAATTCCATTTCCATAGAATAATGTAGGTGCCTGGTACTTGACAATATTTTTTTTATTTAACCAAGTACTGGGCGGCCACATCAAACCGTTAAATCAATCCTGGTCAACCTGAACAGTGTTGCATTGAGAATAGCAACTTTATTTCTAGTTTTCAAAATTAGAAGATCAAGGCAAGGAAGTCCACCAAAAAGCATTCCGTTTCGTCACTCGAGATTTATAGAAAATATATAGCAAGAAGTTCCACTGAAAAAAATGTAGATGGAAATTGAGAATTCCATGTCAATCAATCTGTTCTTTCTGAAACAAGTTAGAAATTGTTAAAAAAAAGGTGCAGGTGGTTATGTTACACATGACCAGTATGACAAAGAACTTTGCAAGATGATTGTTGAAATTTTCGATAAGAATGTCCGGTCCAAATTTCCCCATGATTCCCTTATAATTACATAAGACAACTCTTTTGTGAATAGTTTTAAGACATAATATCAACGTCCTATCGAACTAAGGGGACGGAAATTGCAAATGGAGCTGCAATAGAAATCAAGGTGAAATCAATCGACTTTCCTCACCACTCGAAAGTTATCAAGATGCGGAAATGTTTTTGCAAGGCTGTTGCAAGCAATTGGCGGCAGCAAAGTAAATTTGAACAGGAAACATTAAAACTGCTCTTTCAAGGGCTTTAATTGAATTCGAAATAGTTATTCTATATTTCCAGAAACAGAATTTCGCCGCGGCACAATAAAAAGGCAATCGCAGTAATCGATTTATTACTTCCTGCGTAAAATAAGCGATTTATTTGAACTGCGTAACTTCAGATAATGGTCAGATGCATGTGCAGTATCAAAACCATAAAGTTTGATACCCATATTGCCCTAACTCTTATGGTTCGGCAAATGTCCCCTCAGCGGAACATCCGCGGCCTCCGGCCACTCCAGATTGTGGCCAATACTTCCGAAATTTAAAATTTCATGTCCAGTATCAAAAACCATAAAGTTTGATACCCATATTGCCCCAACTCTTTGGTTCGGCAAATGTCCCCTTCGGAACAACCGCGGAGCCTCCGGCCACTCCGGATTGCGGTCACGACTGCCGAAATGTTAAATTTCATGTCCAGTATCAAAACCATAAACTTTATCGCAACCACAACCAACTTGACCCAAAGGGAACTGGTTCTCGATCAACACGGAGACCCTTCTTGATGCCGTTAACCGGAGCCTTCCGGGATCAGCAGCTTGACCACATCGGTCCCTAACGTTCTTCCTTGATGGCCTGCAGCGACAATCCGTCCCGTTCCTGCGACGGCCCGAGCCATTTCGGCGACCTCTCCACGTCGTTGACCGGGGAAATTTCTGCTGTCCCTTCTGATTCTGCAACTGCCACTCGATGTTGACTCCTCGGCTGTCAGAAAATTATGAGCTTGAGTGGAGATGATTTTAGATACATCAATCTCACGTCTCTCGGAGAGGATGATCGGAAAAGGTTTGTTCAACCAATCAGCGTGAAGGAAAAGGAGGAAGTCTGCGAAGAGGGAAATCGCCACGTAACGATTTCGCTCCGCAAAAATTGGGTTCCGATCTTTTTATTCATTCTCTTTACACATACTACACACCACCTAGAGCACCAAACAGTGCGTTGCAAGTGTATTTGTAGCAAAAAAGCGCCATCGACTGTGGATTTGCTCGTGTGTGTGTGTGTGTGTGTGTGTGTGTGTGTGTGTGTGTGTGTAGTAAACCACACTAAAATTGTGTTCGCGGAACCACACTAATATCGAAAATCGATTTTCCCCAAGATCGATCGGATGAGCAAACTCGTGAAGGGTAGTTGCACGGCAGAAACCAGGCGCACACAAATGAAGCTCCCAGCCCGCGTTTGTGTGTATGCGTTGATAATTTGGTGCTCTTTCAAGCCCCAAACTTGCCACTCGATTTCCCTTCCGCACACACAAACACTCACTACCGTACCCAACCAGATTTTTAAAGAATACTCAGGTGAATTGGCCCTGAAAAGGGCCATTTTAACGTCTTATGACGATGATAAAACCATGCGATGATGACACTCCAAGTTGCCGGCAATTTTCCTCCCGCGCCTGCTCTGCCTCTCTTTCCAATTTTTCAATTCTCTCCTTCCTCTCGGCGGCTCTGCTGTGCTGCTGCTGCTTCTCGATCCTCCTCGTGCAAAGCTTCGGACTCGTTTGAGCTTCAACCGGCGGCACGGCGCTCTTTATAACCTCGCTTGGCTGTGACGGCTCGACGCTTTCGAAGCAGTGGCAGAGAGCAAAATTTGCTAAGTGCTAGATACTTGAATCTGATTAATGTGTTCGGGAAAGGTTGCGCTCAACCAATCAGCGACCGGGATTTTCCCGGTCTGAATTTTTATTTTTCATCTTAACTTTTGAGTACTTTAACAAAGTTTTATCAACTTTGTGAGGTAGTCTACTTGCAATTTAAGACTTCCCCTTTCGTTTGGTGGATAAAGCATGCAGATTGCTTGAATTGGGTGGAAGATATAAGCGTTTAAACGATTACACAAATCGTTACACTTTCGCTTCGCGAAATTTTGGATTGACACCCGTAGACAGTGCCCTTAGGACAAAGTTCTTTGTCAAAAAGTTGTCCCAATTTACCACATGTGTCACCAATTGCCTTGACTATGCTTATAAACAGTCCAAACTCAATCCATCACCAGCTGATTCCACCTCAAAATATCGGAAACAATAACAAAGCACGGCACGAATTTGCAGACAACTAAATATAAGCGCCAATCGTGCACCACCTGCTGCTACTAATTTTGCGGGAATTCCAGGTCATCACCAGGACACCAGAAATTGCCACTTCCCGCACCGTGGCGTGGAATCGCACATGCGAAACATCAATAATAGTCATTTCCAGGAGGCAGCCCACTTCCTGGTTGGCCGTGGGACTCCCCCGACGACCGAACAAGCACAACCTTGTGTGATGTGATGTGCGACATTTTCCCACTTTAATTAAAACATGACCGTAGTCTACCATCAGGCTCAAACTTGCTCGAATTCCCGTTTCTCGACCAGGGACGACGAGTGCTTCGTTTGATGAATGTTGTACATTTGTGGCAGGAATTTGTCTCAGTCAGTGGTGGTCGTCTTCTGCACGGTTTTGAAGATCGGAACCGACCTGATGGAAGGAAGTGCGAGCTTTGAGTGTGTCACTGAATGACATTGAGGGTACATTTTGTGTGAGAAACACGTGCCACCATAGTTCATTATGCATTGGAATATTCCCACATGTTGCTTCTATAATGCCACAAATGCATTTATTTACAAAATTGGAATCATTCATCTCATGAGAGCAATAATTACATGTCATCTCAATCAATTTCCTTAAGCTGTAATGTTACCCTTAAGGATATTCTACGACGCAAGAAAAAGGAAACCCATTAAAAACGACTCAGCGTTACCGTGTGCACGCTCATTGTTCAAACAATTCACCACTTCCATGATTGTCACGCGAGTGTTTGCCATGTTCATTAACAACGAAACGAGCCATATCTTTTTCATGTGCACGTGAAAAATTAAATGTGTAGAGCGTGTATGAGTGACGCGGGGCTTACGCGGAAAGACAATGAATCATGACACAGGCAGTTTGCTGCAGCATCAATCACACACATACTTCCCCCCCCCCCCCCCACAACCCCCCCTTGCACGAAACGTTAAATAGATAAAATTCGTGATATTGTCTGTCACGAAGCGCGTACACCACACCGCGTCTTCCGGGAACAAGGACAAAGACTCGTCGACATGAAAGGTGGAAAAGGCTTTTCCGTGCCGTGAAAGATGCTTTAGGCGAAATGAAATTTGAAATTTTCTTGGAGACAACAAAAATTGCATTAATGATGAAATAATATTCAAACTTTAGCCAATAATTACATCTTATCAGCAATTAATCATAAATGTTTGCGCAGATTGTGTTTCCAATTAATCACATTTAAAAGAAATATTCACCGATAATCGCCGCACCGTACTGAGTATAAACGTAAGCTAATAGAATACTGTTGATTCAAAGCATATCGACAAACACTTCAAACGTACCGGGCTAATTAATCTGTTCGGTTGTGCAACAGTGAGCGAGCCGCCCCCCGGGCGCAGCACACACGTTTATTTATTGGAGTTTTGAAATGTTGCTCGATAAACACCAACCCAGCAAAGCGAAAACGTTTACATGAAGAATTACAACCGCTATCGCGCAAATAGTGCATACCTTCGGGCGCTGCAGATTGCGCCTTGCGGTATGCAATTGCGTTATCAAATTGAATTGTTTTTTTTTGTGTTGTCAAAGTTGTTGTTTCGTTGATGTGGCAAAGTTATTGGTTAAACGGAATGTTATACCGATGCTGGTGGAAATAAAAATATTTAAGATTTTTTTTATAGTTAATATTTTTCCTTTTTCAATCTACAATACAGTCATCCCACATGTTCAGAACACCCACGAATTCGGAACACTGTTGTGATAATTTGTCAATAGAATGCCTAATGCAGCTTTTCAGTCACCCCTCCTACTTTTAGGTCCTTCATTTGGACATCCTTTTGCTATTTAACTCGAAAAAGTAGTACTTTTTGAACATAAAACTTCATTTCAAGACTATTTTGTCCAGAGCAGCAATGCACTGCCTCCAAATTACCTGTTCCATATTTGGGGGGTGTTACTGTGCCTCCCACAATTATGGGCCGCCTGAATTTAACTGATATTTTCACACACAAAAAGACACTTCCCCTAATAGTCATTTCCCCGAATTCCATTTACCCGAATTTCACATTTCCCCTACTCGTCCACATCCCCGAAAGTCATTTTCCCGAATAGTCCACAATCCCGAATGCCACTTACCCGATTAGTCATATCCCTGAATAGTCATTTACCTGAATGCCATTTCCTCGAACGCGTTCGGGGAAATAGCATTTTATAAGAAAAAAAATGATGGCAATTTTTTTCACATCAAACCACATATAATATTTCTTGAAAGGTTGGTATTGACCTTGAATGATCAACTGTCTTTTTGGATTCACTCAGAACAGACGTAGAATTTTAGGGGGGAAAGAGTGTTGAAAGGTTTGGTACTATTCATTAATATACAATGAATATTGTTACAGACTTTTTGTTATATATTCTCAAACCAAATACTTTTTAATTATAGACATGATAATAATAATGCAATAGAAGTTTTGTTATTTTTTATGATTCAGAAAACATACCGTGCGATTTTCGTAGTACAGAACCCCGTTCACACTGATCATTTTATTCACATTGCTAGTTTTGGATTTGGCGAAAAGTATAATCAACAAAAACTTTAAATAAAATTTTTACCAGCCTGAACCTATTTGTTCGATTTTTGGGTTCTTGAACACACAACAACTCGATTATCCGAAGGCCTCGGAAAAATTTCACTTCGGATAATCGAACTTCGGATAATCGAAACTTCGGATAATCGAGTCTGCACTGTAATTGGGTCATAAAATTAAGCTGATATTAGTGTTGACAATGATAAAGCTTATTTTTAAAGTACAATGACTCTTTTAACGACCGCAATGAATTTAACAAGGATTTTTAATTCAATTTTTAAAAAAACCACTTCCCGGCCCTTCTTGGCAGAAAAGCTCCTACTTGACAGCTCGTTCCAAGGGGACCATATTTGATCCATCGAAAAAATGTTGTCTTGTTAATAATTTTTTTTTGCATAAATAAAAAAATGTCATCAGAAATGGTTTTTAATCGTGTATCTTATCGTTGTTCAAAAAAATTAACAAAGGGCTTTACTACCCAATTTACAACATTTAATCAACAGAATACCCAAAAAAGCTGTTTGTTCGGTAAAATTGAGAGAGAACATAACTGTTAGTCATGGAAAAAGGCTTAAGCGAAAATAAAGATTAGGGAATATGAAAATTCGGGAAAATTTAAATTTAAATAAACGGCAATTAGCGTAAGTGTCACATCGGGGAAATGGCATTCGGGGAAATGGCCGATTAGGGGAAATAGCATTCGGGGATATAGCCGATTAGGGGAAATGATATTCGGGGAAATGGCATTCGGGGATGTGGCTGATTAGGGGAAGTGGTATTCGGGGATGTGGCCAATTAGGGGAAATGATTTTCGGGGAAATGGCATTAGGGGAAATGTCATTCGGGGAAATGAGCTAGACCCGTGTATATGGAGCCAATTGTACTCGAAAATGACATTTGGGAAGGGCGTAAGTATTTTGAATATTTTTTTGTATTTTGTAATTTAAAAATAACTATAACTCAAAGCCATTGCATTGTATCAAAAAGTGGTCAAAGTCAAACTTGTAGAAAACTGAACGGGCTTTTTTTAAAAAAAAGCACTGATAGAAAAATACACGAAATCAAGTCTGTCATTTAGAAATTGCTACAAACCATCAAAAAACCTATTTTTTCGACATTTATATTTTTGAAACCGCTGTATCTTCACAAAGATTGGACATAGGACAATGATCCTATGTAGACTTTTATGTAAAATTGTCTGGAAAATCGATTGTCACTATCGGTTTTTGAAAATTTTGACGTTAAGACCACTTTTCAAAAAAAAAAACAGTTTTAGTAAATGATTTTTATATTTTTTGTTTTAGGAGAGACATACCATCCTGCATTTGCGTGAGTGTTTTTTTTTACATTTTTGGGTATTTCCTCAAAAATTTTGAACAAAAAAAAATCGTGACATTTCCTAAAATTTGACTTAAAACTTAAATTTTTTTAAATCTCATGGAATTGGCGTGTTTTTTCATTCAGTGTATTTTTCAGAAAGCCCGTCCGATTTCCTACAAATTTGTCTTGGACCACTTTTTGAATCGATGCAACGGCTTTAAGTTACAGTAATTTTTAAATTACAAAATACAAAAATATTCATTTACTTACGCCCTTCTCAAATGTCCTTTTCGAGTACAATGGGCTCCATATACACAAAAATGGCTTATATATACCTAGGATAACATGTCTAAAAAGTTTCATTGAAATCGGAGAGAGTTGTGTACAAAAGTACCAGAAATATTCCTGATTTGAGCTGGAATTGGTCCATTATGAAGCATGAAGTTATTTCACTGGGTACCTTACAATCCAGAAACTTCGATACAAACAAATATTTTGTAGAAAGTATTCAGGATTATTTTCCATGTAATATCTAACTTAACGTAGCGCGCACAACATTGAAACAAATATTAAAAATTTGAGGAAACCTTTCCCAACATATTAAAAATTTCCCAGAAATTTTGCCATTTCAACAGCTAAACGGTTTTTGTTTGTTACAAACTTCTCATGAACTTACAGTTCGTGCTCCAGACAACATTTTTACCCAAGACTGTATTGAGATTCGACTGCACTGAAGAATGTTACAGTATTTATGATATTGCCCCTCTAAAATCCGACTTTTTTTTCAAACTCAACTGGCAGCACTTGAACAAGAAAATTGGTAATGTAGCCAGTTGAGCATGCAAATAAATGGTGGAGTTTTTAAGGGGCGATTTTAGAAGGGTTACATATAAAAATAATCACCACTAGGGTGACAAGAACCATTGTTTTTTTTTGGAAAATCTAAAGAGATATCCCCTGGCTCGATTCTTTAGGCAATTATAAGTAACTGTGCCAATTTTGAGCCAAATCGGTTAAGGTTAAGGGGTTACATACATGTAAATCGACAAAACAGTCAAAGGTTGGTGTCAGCACACACTTAGTTTTATTTATATTCTGTTTTCAGAGCATTAAAATATGTATTTTCATCTATTATCAAAACAAATTTGAAGACATTTGGCTGTATCATTTCCGAGATAAAGCTATTTGAAATTAGCAGTTTCAAAAAACGGGTGCCACGATATCTCAACACTCCCTTGACCAAATCGGCTCAAAATTTTGGTGAAGTCTCGCATGTGTGCATGACGAAGGCCGAATTTCAAAAAGTTTATTTTAAAAAAAGATAAAAATATTTTTGTGTTTTTCATATAAAAAATCGTCAATTTTTGATTTTTGTATTTTTTAAAAAAGCAAAATTTTAAAATCAGGCTTCGTCATGCACACGGGATATATCTTGAGAGTCTTCACCCAGAATTTCAGCCAATTTGGTCCATCCCATCTCGAGATATCGTGGCACCCGTAAATCAACTCGGTGTTTTGAGAAAAACGCTCAGAAAGTTTGACAGTCCGCTTCGCGCACGGCAAAATGTTGAGCTTAAAAACGTCTCTAACTCTGTTTAATCATGAAATATCTTCATGAAACTTTCAGGAGTGATTGAAAAATATCTTTTTAGTGGATTCAATAAATTTTCTGTAATATGAAATTTTGCGATTTTCTACATGTATGTAACCCTTTAAGGGGCCACTTTTATCGCTGAAATTTATATGGCGAAAATCAATAAAATGTATGGGGAAAAACATCACATCAGTATTTTTCTGCCAGGTAGAGCGGTTCTCTTTCAAAATTTCCCAAGGGTGAGATTCTTGTAGAAAATTTAATTTCCTACAACTTTGTCGAAGGGTGCAAGAAGATCAGAGTTATTAGTATGGCTAGTGATCTTTTACATTTTGTTGGTCTGAATCTGTTCTAACCGAAACAAACCAGAAAAATCTAAATATTGTGGTTAAAACTTGGTTAAAACGGCTGTCCCAATTCGTCCCATGTGTCCCGATTGACCCCAGTTTATGGTAATTTAAGAAATATTGTTTACAGGAAAGTTACTGGAAAAGTTATCAGTTGTTGAAGACACAAAATGTAACCCCCTGATTCAAAAATTAAAATCATTACAAAGTACTGAACAATCTTTTTCACAACATGTATTATATTTTAAACCAGGTTAAATAAAAAAAATCATTTATAAGCCCAACATTCATTTTTTATACTTTCCCCGTGTTTTATGCATTTTGTTATTTTTTTTTGTTAAACTTGTTAAATGTTAAATTTGAAGAAAACAATTTTTTTTTGCAAAAAAAAACGCTTTCTGCGGATTTTGGAATAAACTCTAACTAGCTACAAAAATTTTTAACGTACACGGAGAAAAAGAGCTCCCAAAACAAACGGTTTTGGAAATCGTACCATGGGATTTGAACACTTTGTTCGTGGTTCCCTTTTTCATGAACGCTTGTTCACGATTGTGGGAACTCTTTTTTCTCTGTGTAGTGGAATGCATTTTAAATTTATTTCAGCTAATTGCATTTAAATTTCCATTTAAATTTTGAATTTTCTTCAATTTTTATTTTTCCCGTAATTTTTCGGGCCAATTTCGAAGGATTTTAACATTTAAAAATATTTGTACAAGACTTATCAGCATTTCGTGAATATTGTAATAAGCAATATCTTCAAACAATTGTTCCAAAATACCTGTTGAATATCTTGTGGATTGTATGAAAATAAAAATAATGTTTAAATTGGACAATAAATTATTTCGAATTTCACAGCTTTTCACGGTATTTACCAAATTTCAGGGCCAAGGGCAAATTTCGCGACAGAGGGTATCCCTGATGTCGATTTTTTTATTGCCACCCTAATCACCACCCAATTCTGTACAGCTAGAAGTGTTTTGAAAATTCTCATTCATTAAATTATGTTTGTTTTTGTTCATATATCTCAGAGCAGTTTTCAAAAAGGACTGAAGGTTATCCGGCCATTTGAAAGAACCGTTCCAAGATTGAGTGATTTTTGAACTTGGTTAATTGTAGTATTAATTTTGTTTTTGTGAAATGAAAATGTAATTTCAGATATTTCAATGCTTATAAAATAAGGCAAAATTTGTCAAAATTGTCCCACGGTGTACTCTTTCAAGTACTTCAGGATAAAGAGTAGGTTTTTCGAGAAATTTTGAGAGCTACTTCGTCATATTTTGTGATTAGATCTATTGCAACTTTCTCTTCAACATACACTAAAATTACGCTATAAGTGAATGATTTTCTGAGCAAAATAAAAAAAATGTCACAAAAAAAGTTTCACAACTGATCATAAAGATACATTAAAGTAATATCGGAACACTAATATGAGCTTTTCAAAATGCTAAGCTAGGAAAATTTTACCAAAAGCCAATTTAATGGAACATTTGTAATTCGCAGAATATTTTCTCTAAATAAAAAATCAGCAATTCTAGAGTTTTTTTTATTTTCTTTTTATAAGGTCCTATGAGGTATTGTATTTTACATCTTCATAGGACGATTAAATTTCGTAGATATAAGTTTGAGTGCGCTCCCCATTCAGTAATATAGAGACCGCCAAGACCTATGGATTTGAAGCGAACCTTCTCGTTTTAAGTTTGCTTTTAATATTTTTAGAAATTTCAATACAAAAATAAAAAAATACTCAATTTTTTTAAATATCCTTTCCATCAAAATTTAGAAAAGGGGCGAAAAAGCCCTTCAAAAGTGCCGCTCATTTTAATGAGCTATCAAAAATGAGGGGCTCCTAAAAAGACCGGGTTTGCCCACTTCTTGTTTCAATAGAAAAAAAATGACAAACAATGCATTGAGTCGATAAGTATACATGAAGGTGGGTCTAGGAGCTAGAAAGTTCCTTTTCCGAGTGATTTTATAGCCTCTCCTCAGTGAGGAAGGCAAAAAGTTTGTAAAAATCACCTCTAGTAGCAAAAACTTGAAGTTTCAACCATTACTATAAAGGCCTACATAATTCCCATTCAAACCGATTTAAATCCGCTGCCTCCGCACCAAAACCACTAAGCCTTTCGAAATTACCCACGTGTGGGTGTGTACATGGTGTATACACAATAGCTCTGTAAGCTTTGGTACGAGCTTCTTTTTTTTCGCGGTGAATCCCAAACATGCATAAATCCCACACGAACACAAACTGCCAACGCCAGTTCTCCCAACCCCCAGTTCCAGTTCGGAAATCGATGCAGTGTTGGGGTGGGGGTTGAACATGTTTATCAGAATTTATAACTCCTGTGTTGAGCGAAACTTTACCGCTTAATTTGAAAAAAGCTGCTCCTGGCTGCGTTGTTTCCGGAATCCGTGTATTTGTGTGGCCTTTCTGCGCTTTTGTTTGGCGGTGGCCTTTTGTGTCGATTTCCGGACCTAGGATGATGTTGGTATTCCGTGTTTATTTCTTCGAAACAAAAGTTTTGCCGTTCAACTGCTCCAGCAAAATCCCATGACTGGACACTTTGTGGCGCAAAAACTCTTCCAAGAACTTGGTCACGTTTCGGCAAACTCTTCAAGGACGATGAGTTCTTCGTTGGTTGCACACAA
Organism: Culex quinquefasciatus; assembly: GCF_015732765.1. Lineage (NCBI taxonomy): Eukaryota > Metazoa > Arthropoda > Insecta > Diptera > Culicidae > Culex > Culex quinquefasciatus. Next base: position 9,265,727 of record NC_051861.1, read on the forward strand.
ACACACACGCACACTTTCGGCTTTCGCCACACAATCAATTTTCATCACACTTTTTAGCACACTTGGCGAGTTGCCGAATCACGGCTAAATTAATTTTGCGAGATGTCAACTCCCTCTTCGTGGCGCAGCTGAGCTTTTGTTTTTGTTTGGTGCAGCCTTTGCTGGTCTTGTAATCCTCGTTTACTGTAGCTTAACCTCGTTGCACACAAAGCCCTTAGCACACTGAGCTGAAGTTCACCGTACGATGCCTGTATCGACACAGAACAACCGATGCACCATTAAGCCCCATCGACTGTATCGTACTCTGGACCCATCGTATCGTACACCATCACGACGACCATCACTCTTGCACGGGCTCACTCAGTCGTCAACAAGCCGATTTCCACCACACTGCTGTCACGGGGCTCAGGGCCCAACCCTAACCTCCGTCACAGGCCCTGCGATTGGCCATCGTCGTGCAAGTGTAGCAGCATCCATCCACCAGGTCAACCCTTCAACCTGACCGGGACCAGAAACACCGACGTCATCGATTTAATAACCATTCTTCTTGGCCGCGACGACGACGACGACGACGACCTTCCTCTCCGGACTCTTCACAGCATCCTCATCCGCTCAGGATGGGCGCGCTTCGCACGAGGGGACAAAAAATGAACCATAAAAACACTCCCTCCGCGATTCACTCGGTTTCCAGAAGATCGCAACTTCCCGAAATCTAGATCCTCGACCGCGGTCACTCTCGTCCCGGATCAATCCCGCCGCGAAAAAATCCGTAAAATCCGCGCGCGATCACAAAAAAAACACCTCCTCACCTATCGAAACTACACCACGGTTCGAGCGCCCGAAAAATCCCGAAAAAAAACCCGCCAACGCATCCGACGGGCATAGATGTCACGCTGAAACTGCCGTGACCAGGACGAACCCCACCGTACCGGAACCGTCGCCCGACAAAAAGAAACCCGAAGAGCGCTCTCTCCCTCTCTCGCATCGCTCCGGAAGCTCACGCTCACCAACCATCAGCTGACGACGGACGGGGGCCTCTACTGTGCAGAACCAACCTGCACCGACTTGTCCACCTGTCCAACAACACCCGGAGAGGGCGCTGTCAGCGAGCCTTCGCTCCCGAAAGTAGGCAACGCACTCTCGCGCGTGAGCGCTTCCGCTCTCTCTCTTTTCACAACTCTCTGAGAGGTTCTGCTGAAAAGGACATGCGCAGTTGGCGCGGGTGAGAGTGAAGGAATTCAGCAGCAGCCGGAACGGCGAGGTCGTAGCTGTCACTCTGTGCAGCCCGAGGAAGGGTTTTGTAATGGATTGTTTTGTAAGGATGGGGGGCCGAGGGGGGGGGGAGGCATTTTTTGTCTGCTGGAAAACGTGTGGTTGAGCGACACTAGCGCCGCGTACGGGTTCAAGCGAGAGTTGTCGGTTGCGGATGAGTGCGCTGAGCGGTGAGAGACTGTGGGGGTGAGTGCTCATCAGCTGACGGTGAGTGAATGAGACGGGTATTGGATGTAGAAGTCGAATTGACGCAAATAAAAAGTAATAAAAATTATCAAATATTCAAATATCTGAAAAACAGATTTATTTTACAAATTTTGGACAATCGTTGGTATTTTATTTGATGAGAAATTTTATGAGGTTATGAGGTTTCGTTACAATGTATAGAAAATATTGGAAAAATGCTACCCGAGACTAGGAAGCGAGGCGGTACAAAATCTTTAAAAATGATACATCGTTTGAGGATGCCAACTAACCTTCAAATTAATTTATTTTGAATTTTGTATGGTTTAATTACGGTTTTAAAAAATATTCAACCAAAGTTAGATAGTTGTTATCATTTATTCAATATTTTGTAAAAAAAATAATATAAAATATTATAATTGATATTTGAACTTTGATATCCCCATTAGAAATTAATTTTTAAGATGCATTTTATGTATTTTCAACGGTCTCAGCACAGGACCAAAATGAACTGGAAAACAAATAATTTGTTGTTTAAGTTGTGTTTAACAATCATTGAAAAATTTGACCCGTAAACTACTCCAAAATGATTTAGAATGTTTAATTCCAAGGTGGCTGCAAAAATGGAATATTGAAAACAAAATTTATTTCATGGGTCAAATTTGACTGAAATAGGATCGCAGAACTGGAATTTGATGTTCAAAGTAAGAAAAGAAAAATAAAAATAGAAAAAAATGTTCATGATTATCCGAAGATTATTTTTCTAAATATTTTTGTGAGATTTTCCATTCTTTCAATTTTGATTGTTTCTTTTAACACCTTTGGGAGAAATGCCCTGGCTTCAAGTTTCAAACAAGTTTTCGTGAGCTTTATCTTCTTGTATACCAGACATATGTGTCATGGGCGATCTTTCATTACTTCTCGTTATATATTCTTGTTGCTGGTGTTTTTGATAAAAAAAAAACCTAACTCAATCCACCTATGTGGTTGGAGCCTTCCTCTCTTATTATCAACAATGACTGATATGATGGAATGGTACAAAAATTTCATCTATTTTTTAGATCCGGAATAAAAAAGTACATAAATATCACTTAAGTGGCCATATCTCGAGACAGGGTTGCCAGATCTACAATGTTTTGAACTCGCTGGAAAGGTTTTTTGATAACCTAACCAAAGATGGGTTGGATGGTGGATCCGGACATAGCTTACATACATTTAAGTGAGATCCGGATGTATGTGAAAGCACATTTTTATACATAACTTTTGAACTACTTATCGAAACTTCAATCTGTATAAAACTCGATCTATGGGACCCTAAACCAAGTCGAATGCAACAGGTTCGGGTCAAATCGGTTCAGCCAGTGCCGAGAAACATGAGCTAGTTTGTTGGTCACATACATAAATACACACACACACATACGCACACACACACATACACACAGACATTTGTTCAGTTTTCGATTCTGAGTCGATATGTATACATGAAGGTGGGTCTACGACGTCTTTATACAAAGTTCATTTTTAGAGCAGGATTATAGCCTAACCTCAGTGAGAAAGGCAAAATTGAGTTGACATATTTTACCGGTACTGTAATTCTCACCAATTGCTTTGATTGAGCCTTTTATCTAATTGTCAAAAAATTAAACTATCGCAAAGTTTTGTGATTTATCTTATAAAATATTCTTAAAAATTTAACATTCAAACATTGCTTTTCAAATGGTGAAAGTTAAGTTATTGAAACTTTTTTAAAATGAGAAATTTCAAAATTATTAGATTTCAATGTGTTGAGTGAGAAAGAAAAATTTAGTATTTTTCATTAGCTTATTCCTGAAAATTCCTATGCAAATGCTAATTTATCAAAGACATCAAATCAAGATACTGATTTTTGAACATTTACACAAAAAAAATATCTGAAGCTTTTGTTTCAAATGGGTTAATATCATAATAGACACAAGTTACTGATGATTTGTAAGTGATATCTTATTTTTGTAAAATCTTTATTAGGTTGTTACTTTTTTTTGAAATCAAAAAATCAAAGAAACTTTTCATGCAATTAACTAATAACAAATAATTTTTTGTTTTGCATTGATATTCATTTAGAGCATGATTGAACCAGTTTTAAATTATATTAAAAAAATCATATTTTTTTGTAAAGTTTTAATGTACACTTTTGCAAAAAAAAAGTTTTTGCAAACAATAAGTATTTTATCAAAACTTATGTTTTTTTTAAATTAAACATTGTTAAATTGGTCTAGTGTAAAATGCATTTTTTTACACTCTTTTTCTTGAAATGTTTAAACCATTGCGTGTTATCTATTTTTCCATTTTTTTATTTAGTATCGCTCTTGATTTACGCTAACATTAAAAAACAATAAACTGGTTTCATGACTTATTAGAAAATCATTGCTCAACATCTGGCATATTTGAAAATGTTTGACTAACGAACATTGATAAAATTAAAAATTATCACTTATTAATTGCCTTTTAAACGCAAAAATGCTCAGTAGCTCATCAAATTATGAACGAGGGTTTATGAAAAGTGAATTCTTTTTTTTTCAGAAAATCTCAAAAACTTTTCAAGTTGCTGATTAAAATCACACATTTTTTGGCATCACATTTGTCACCATATTCAAATGTATTCCTACCATCTTTTTTTAACTCTGTTGCTTATTGTACTGAAACTTAAAAAAAATCACTGTCGTATGCAGGATAGACTGCTTGTTCACAAATCCACATTGGCCGTTTTACACTACCGTAAACTGGGTGACATTGATAGCCCGGAGTGACTTTGATAGGTTTTTCAAATGCCCATCAAATTTATAGCTCAACATTTTTGAGAATTTTGGGTATATTAGCACTTAGGGCTACCTTATTATCGAACATATGTGCAAAAATATGACTGTTATATTGGTTGTATCAAAATTAGTGGCCCAATCAAATTTCTATCAATGTCACCCCGGGCTAGTCTGAAGTTCTTCAAAATATAATGTGCGAATAATTTCTGTGATTTGTCATTTTTATAGAAATTATTTTATTTACAATAAGAAACAATTTTAAAATTCCAGAAAATATCGTGAAGTAATGTACGTTTAAGAAGAAACTCGTTCCAACACCCAAACCAGAATAACCCTCTAATTTAGCGGACTGAGCATCTGAAAAGGTGTCAGTCAAAAATGTTCAACTCAGTACCGAAAAAAACACCTTCAACGCAGTCCTGTCCACAGCACAAAAATGGGGTTGCACTTTTTAGTCCAGTGAAAACGCCAAAACAAATTCAAATCCTCCAACCAGCGACGTGAAGAAGGTGCCAAAATTCCACCACACAAAGAGCACAGACCAGAGCGTTCTGTGAACAACTTAAAACATTAACACGAAAGCATGCTCCGTATCATAAAAGAAGGTTTCCAACCGGTTATGGAAAGTTGAGACCTTCCCGTGAAAAACCAGTTTTTTTTTCTCTCTCTCCAAAACCTTCTATTTTGGGTCCTCCCACTATGAATATACAGGAGTTGGCTGGCTGGCTGGCGGTATTTTCATAAATCTTTAATGCCATTTTTCAACCTTCGTCACGGGACAGAACCGACTCCTGACTGGCCGGGCCGGACCGTATTTCCGTCTGTTTCAGGGCAGCCGCACTAGTCAGGTCGTCTGTTTTTTTTCGGTGATTTTTTCTGCACCGTTTTCCATTTTTCCATCCTTTTCGAGGTAAATTTTAGACCCAACACACGGGCGAGAACACCGCCGCGGTGATAATCATTGCAAAAATGGCCTCCGGATGGGGGAGCGAGCTGAAGAATATGGTAAATGCGCAATAAAATATTCATATTTGTTATGCTTTTTCGATGAAATGATTAAATTTTAAAAAATACAACTTTAATAAAATGTGGGAAAATTTAAAATTTTATCATAAAAAAAAACAATTTTCGCGGAATTTTTCTAACTAACGTGTAACAATTATTCGATCATAAATTTAATTATGATTATCATACAAATGTTTGTGAAAAATTTCCAAGAAGGGTGCATAAAGCCTTCAACATTAAGCTCAAATAAAATCACATAATAAGAGCATAATTATTTCTGATTCGGGGAAAAATTTAAAACCATATTTAAACGAGAAACGAGGAAATTAAATGTTACAGCTTTGCTTTTTCGTGGTACACTTTATTCACAAAAATCAAATTAACAAATAATGTTATAATTATTGTGCACAAACGAAAAAAAAACAAAAAAAAAAAACAAAAAAAAAAAAACAAAAAACAAAAAACAAAAAACAAAAACAAAAACAAAAAACAAAAAACAAAAAACAAAACAAAAACAAAAACAAAAAACAAAAAACAAAAAACAAAAAACAAAAAAACAAAAAACAAAAAACAAAAAACAAAAAACAAAAAACAAAAAACAAAAAACAAAAAACAAAAACCCGATTTAATCCCACCAGGGGTGAGATAGAGCCTTTCTTACTAAAGAATATAACTTCTTTCAATTCACAACATCGACTTGATACAAAAAAACTTATGATGAAAGCAAGGTATTATTAATGATGTGTTTTCTAAAAGAAATTGAAAACGCAATTTTCACCAATAGAATATTTTTAATCGTACAAATTCTTAATCAAACAAGCGTTTATGACAAACGCTAGAATAGCTAGCTTCCAATGCGTGACGACACACACCGCGGTTTTGGTTTTCTAGTTTTGGTACGAGCCCAAAAACCGAACAAAGCAGGCGCAAAGTAAAACCGAGTAAACCGCACAGTGGGAAGCTTGCCATTCAGCATCTACGAAAGTGAGAGAGTCAGAGATAGCTATTTTAACAATCGCACCACTACACACTCAACCGCGAGAACCTTAGGTAGATAGCCATTGGGGTTGCGAACATTGAAAACTTTGAAAACGATATAAAGCTTAGAAGCTTAGAAAGCTCCTATTGGAATCCAATTAACTCTGTTAAAATAAACTTACGAAATCACGACCAAATGAAGCCTACTTAAAGGCGATTTTAGGAGCACACGGGAAACGAATTGTTTGTAGCGGGATGAATGTCCTAAGTCAAAAAAGTTATTGCATAAACATTGGACAGTTATCCAAAAACGGACAGAGCAAAAGAAACCGAAAAGCTACGATATCTTACAAGTTAAAGCAAACATCGGTAGACAAGCTACTACAAACGAGTATAAGTCGAACCAAAACATATGTGCGCCAGCATTCTTGCGCCAGTATTCGAAGCTCAACTTGACAACTTGGCGACTTGGCGACGAAGCGTCGAAAATCGATGCAGTGTGATTTTTCAGCGATTTTTCGGATTAAATTTCACGCAGTATCATCTTATTTACAAAGGTGAAAATGACGTCCTGCCATAAAGTAAAACCTATATCTTTCTTTAGTAAGAAAGGCAAAAAGTTTAGTAAGAAAGGCAAAAAGTAAAGCCGATCGGTGTCGAATTTGTTTCAGATGCTCACTCATGGTCTGTACTATGAATGTAGGAAGAAATTTTGGATAAAATCAGAAATGAAAAATGTTGGCGAATGTCACCAGGTGGGCTTTAACCTTTTTTTAGGGATTTTTTTTCTTATGGTAGGTTAATCAAACGGCTCTAACTCCAGAACCATATTATGAATCTGGATGAAAATTTGGGAGGTTGTAGAGCTCGAAAAATACAATATTTGAGATAAATAAAAGATATGAAAATGAAAAAAAATTGACAATATTTTCATTTGAAAACTGTGTATTTTGTTGAAAAGTCTGGCCGCATCCGAAAACAGATGGATATTTCGAAATTTGCGCGGCAACTCGCCCAGGTTCAGCACACTAGCTTTCATCTGCATTTAGAAGAATCGAAATCGGATTTATGGGAGCTGAGAACGGCGCGACACAAAATTTGGCAAAATTTTATCACACACGAACATCACTCGACCTCCACGGAATTTATTTTCTCAAAATTCGAGGGTTCGAGATAGACGAGTTCTGTCAAGATGAATCGATAGAGCGTCGAAAATCGATGCAGTGTGATTTTTTGGTGATTTTTCGGATTAAAATTCATGCTGAATCGACATATTTACGAAGCTGGAAATGACGTCCAGCCTTAAAGTAAAACCTATACCTTTCTTTAGTAAGAAAGGCAAAAACAAAAAACAAAAAACAAAAAAAAATCGAATCAATCATGAATTGACAAATCTATGACTTAATAAAACTCACAATTTCACTTCCATCCAAACCAAAACCGCACCAAATTACCTCCAGAAATTGCTCGTTTCCACTCAATTGCTCGGAACCCCCAACCCCGGGGTGCTCCTATTAAGAGTTTAAAAAAGACCCAAA